>NC_044031.1:268167541-268467541 GCF_901765095.1 Microcaecilia unicolor | reverse complement strand
AAACTGCGGTTCTGCTCCTTCAGCCATGGGAGTGACTGCCCCAGAAATGCTAAATATTAGTGCCAGTCAATGGAGTAAAAAAAATTCCACATTGAAGGTTGGGCCATTGTTGGGGCCTTTGGTGATACCACCGTCAGTCTGTCTTTCCATTTCACTGTACTGAAAAAAGAAAAAAATGTAGGTAACTTCTTCAAAAGAAAACACGCAGAGCAGGTCAGTAACATCCTATCTGCCCACCATCATTTCAGATCCCCCGCCAGCCTCTTTTTTTAACTCTCTTAGCCTGCAGCTAACAAAATTCCTTCTACCCAGTGACAGACAGTAGGCCAAAACAAAAGAGCACTTTTACTAAAATGTGGTAGGATTTTTTAACTTACTGTGCTTTAACTGGACCAATGTTTTCAACAGTGGGGTTACCCTCATTGGTTCTTGTAGAAAGCATATAAAAGAGTGTAGTTTGTAAATGTGGATTTAATTGTACAATATAAAAACTACAGTATGTATACTCCCTGGAGTTGACTTGCGTTATTCCATATTTAATCAGTATTTTCGATGTGTGCCATCCTAGGTGTTTCACTATACGGGCATTTCTATAACTGGGCACCTGTATTTACACACCTCTCGAGTGCATAAAGTTATAAAATACTAGCGTTCATCTTCCCCCTGGAAAGCTCAATCAGGAGTTCCACAAGGATTATCCATCTCTACAAATCTATTCAACATCAAGATGGTCCCATTAGCCAAAACACTCGGCAACCAAAGACTCCACCCATTTATCTACGCTGACAATGTGACCATCTATATCCCCTTCAAAAATGGCATTACAGACATCTCAGAGAAAAATCAAAAAAGGTCTAAACACATTGGAAAACTGGGCCATGGCATTCAAGCTCAAACAACACAGAAAAGACCCAGTTCCTGACAGTAACAGCACCTCACAAACAAACCACCATACCCAACATAACTATAGACAGGACTACCTATCCCCTCACAAACAACCTAAAACTACTGGGAGTAATCATAGATCAAAAACTGACATTTGAACCCCAAGTCACAAAGGTAATAATGAACACATGCCACACAATGTGGAAACCGAGAAGAATTAGAAACAACTTCCCTGCAAAAGTATTCCGACTTCTAGTACAATCCATACTTCTTACACAACTCAACTACTGCAACACGATCTTTCTGTCTCCCTCTCTTTGGAATGGGCTTCCAAAAGAGATTAGACTAGAGAAGTCCTACATTCACTTTCGAAAACTTCTGAAAACTTTTCTCTTCACAAACTGTATTGAACAGAACTTATAATAGTAGAGAAGGTGTAGAAGATTAGGCTTAAGTGTATTTAATTTGTAGATTTTATTAGGTATGTCCTTCTTTGTCATTTTGGGTTGCTGTGCTTTTCTATCAATGATTGGAGTTCTTATTTATTTATTTATTTATTTGTTTGTATGTATGGCTTGCATTTTTAAAAATGTAAACCGTTCTGTTTTGCAGCAGCAATAAGAAACGGTATATAAAATGAATAAATGATAAATGATGATCTACACAGGATGCAAAGAGTGCATTACCAAGAGACTACAAACAGCTCAAAACACAGCTGCCAGGCTCATCTTCAGAAAGCCGTGATACGAAAAAGCCTTCCTTCTATTACACGCCCTCCATTGGCTCCCAAACAAAGCCCACATAACCTTCAAACTCTGCACCATGGTCTGGCTTATAACCCACAGCGAAAGGCCTGCATACCTATCAAGCATGATCATCTTACCTCTCAAGAACACACTGAAGAAGGCAAGGAATTACCTTACCCTCCACTACCCCAGGTGACACAAGCTCATCTACAAGATCGTCCACTCAGCGAACTTCCCATACCAAAGCACCAAGCTGTGGAACGCCCTTCCCAAACCATTATGGTCCATAATGCCATACACAAACACCTCCAGACTTACCTGTTCAAAAAGCTTTTACCCACAGAAAGCAAAAACTAAACCATTTGCACCCTTATGACGCTATGCAAACCACCACCCTCTATAACCCCTCTTCCCACCACACCCTCTCTCATCCCTATTCTCCATCCCCCCCACCTTTCCTACCAAAATGTAATCCACCTTCCTATTGAAATGTAATTCTCTCCCCCTTCTAACTTGCTTTGTAAGCCACATCGAACCAAACATGTTTGGAGAATGTGGGGTATAAATGCTGCTATAAGTAAATAAATAAGTGTACAAATACACAAATGCTATCAGGGCAGCTAAGCCATATTCTGTACAGTCACACATGTAAGTGGCAGAGCATATAAATGCAAGGGGAGCGTACACATGGTTGGGGCTCCCAGTTACACATTTAACTGTATCCCTGACATATTTATCTGACCGCAGTAACGCCAAGTCTATGGCTGGTGTAACGCTGGAATATAAATGTTAGGCAGGATTATGCTAGCATTCTATAACAGAATCTGAGCACCTAGATGTTGTTATAGAACATCCTAAGGCCCCCTAAATGGAGGCACTCAGTGAAAGAATCATCCTTTATGTGTGTCGCCATTGCAGATGGTGCAATTCCACCATAGAGGAAAATTGGTAGCAGTGTTCAAAGAATAATACAATCAGTCAAATATGTAGGGTGCTATTGTAGTATCTTGGACTTTGCTAATTATAATATGCCCAAGTGATTTAATATATGTAGGGCAAACTTCATGTTGCATTTGACTCAGACTGAATGAAAATCTAATCTGCCTACGAATAGAGAATCATTCAGCTCCTCTGGTTAACAATAGGTTGGAGAAGCAGCACAGTTTAGAAGATGTGTGTTGGCAGATCATTGATTCAGTGTGAGATGGTTGGAATAGAGATGGATTACAGCATCTTAATTATCATTAACAACATAGATTTTCAGACTACAAACATTGTACCCTTGGGTTTGAGTTCAGAATTAGACTGGATGATCCTTGTTTGCTGATTGGTGGAATAAGAAATGTTTGAGAGAGGCTGTGATTTGATTGGTGGTGTGGATCATATGAACAAAGAAAAGATGCTATTGCCATTTTGTTCTAGGAAGAAGAATGGAGAAGCTGGACATTTGAAAGCTGGGCATTCTTGTTCCATGATGGAGAGTCACAAAGCCACGGCCCAATGTTCCTGGGCCAGAAGAACAGGCCCCCCTCCTCGGCTGAAGCTCATCCACCATCCTCCAAGATGCAAGCACCCACACCCCAACCTCCAGCCACCCCTACAATAGCAGCACCCAATCTCGACACATGCAAGACCCCAAAAGGTGTTACCTGTAAAGTCATTGGTGGTTCAGGGAGTCCTCAGCCAAAAGCGATGCCCAGCCACTCCTGCCCAGTCTGGGGTCTTTCCCAAAATGGTGCCCCTATTGGTAGTCTCACACAACAACCACTAGGGGTCATGTTCCCTTATACGGAACCATGACCCCTAGTGATAGTCATGCCATTTTGGGAAAGGCAACGGACTGGGCAGGAGGGACTGGGCATTGTTCCTGCCCAACGACCCCTTGGACCACCAATGATTTTTCAAGTAACCCTTTTAGGGGTCTTGCACATATGGGGGTGGGTGGGGTAGGTGTCTGCATCTTGGGGGGACTGGGGCTTCAGCCAGGGAGCCCTGCTCTGCCGGCCTGGGAGAACCAGGCTGTGGCATTGAGGCCTACTGCTCTGGGGTTGTGGGAATAACACAGCTTGCGAGCTGGCTTGCAAGCAGTGTTATTTCTGTAACACAGGATTCAGTAACCTGCAGGATTGAAATACCACAGGTTGCTGAATCCCACAGTAAAAGTAGAAGAAGAAGAAAGGTTACCTTCGAAAGCTAATCAAAAAATGTACTAAGTTATTTCAATAAAAAAGGGTATTATCTTATTTTTTTTCTGTTTTGTTTTATTTCTATTTATTACCTTTGAGTCCCAGAGGAAATCAAGGTGAGGTAAAAGATCGCCTTTTACCACACCTTGATAATTTCCCCCCTAAATGAAGGCACTTCAAAGAGCAAATGCAATTAAGATAGAGGTCAGTAAAAAGACAGAAGCACTGAGGGCAGAATACAATTTTGATTATCTTTTAGGAGATATTAATTAAAAAAATTAGATGAGTTTATAAAGAATATGTTAGTCTGGTTGTGAGCCCTTGGGCCCCGGCCGAGGCCTAGTATAGGGGTTAGGCCAAGGCCGAGGGTGGGCCTAGCAGGCACTACACACTACCCCAGCTACCAAGCCCTGTACACACACGCAGAAACCAACTTGCACCTCCAGAAAAGGGAAGATAGGCTGTGAAGCCCGCCTGATTGCCCTATCGGGAACCGATTCACTCAGAATTCAAGCATGCGAGCCTCACGGCCTAAATAGAACCGACTCATACTTAGGGAGGGGAGAAAGAGACTAAACGAGGGATCCCCCACGAGGACCGGAGCACCAGCAACACCCTCGGTGTTGCTAATCAAGGAGAAATGGAAGCATACACAGAAACACGTCAAGCCGTAGCCCACCACACACAAAGAAGGTGAGGGACTGTAATATCAGATACTGTATGTAGAGACCCTCAGCAGACAGGGAAGGGAAAAGTCCTCAAAACGGAGTGCGGAGCCTAACACACACACCCAGCAAAGAAATGGACAGTGCTCTATAATACAGGAGGTAGTACAGCAAAGAAAAGACTGAAACAGTCAAAAAGGGAAGACTGCAGTAAACAGACTACTGCCAGAAGCAGAGAAGCTCTGCAGACAAAGGGTTAAACCAAGCTCAGCACACACACAGCAACCAGAGGCAGGGAACACTGCAGATAACGGGTTAATCGGGAGTACAATGAAAGAGCAAACAAACAACCCCCACGGAGAGAAACAAAAGGGTCCCGAGTCTGCAAGAAGGGCAGGACCTGCCAAGCAGAAAACAAACACGGCACAAAAGAGCAGCAGCCAGCAGACAGAGATAGAGCAACAGAAACTGCAAGCAAGGAAAGGCTTAATAACTCCACGCAAGCACAGAGCTAATAGCTCAGACAGAGCAAAGGTAAGGCTTCAGCAGAATTGAAGTAACGCCAAAGCAAGGGTTGTAGGGACAGGTGAGCTTAAGTAGATCAGACTGACATCAGCTGCTTACTAATGGGAAGAATCCTATATAATAATTTGCACCTCCGTCTGGTGACATCGTCCGGGGATGGTCACAGGGCGGACCAATGGGAAGTGAGAGGGAAGGGAAGCCAGCACCAGCCACCGGATGTCAGTACACAATTGCCCCCCCCCCCCCCGAGTTCCATGCCCCCCTACCTCCCTCCCTCCCTCCACTCCCGTCCGAGTTCCACGCCCCCCCTCAGAGTTTCACTGCCCTGCGCCTCCCTCCCTCTCTCTCTGCGCCCTCCGAGTGGAAGCAGCACGTGTGCTGTTGCCCCTCCCCTTCGTAAGTGCTGGCTGTTATTTAAAACTTCTTACCTCCTGGTCCACCGGCAACAGTGAAGTCAAGCAGGCACGGCACAGTGCTTCACACTGCCTTCGCTTCTGTTTCAGCTCTGCCTCTGGTCTCGCCCTTCCGCAAATAGGAAATGAAGGCGGGACCAGAGGCAGAGCTGCTTCCACTTGGAGGGCACAGAGAGAGAGAGGGAGGGAGGCACGGGGCGGTGGAACACGGAGGAGAGACAGACGGCATTTCCGAAGGGGAGGGGCAGCCGCACACGTCCTGCTTCCACTCGGAGGACACAGAGAGAGGGAGGGAGGCGCGGGGGTGTGGAACTCAGTCAACAGGGGGTGCATGGAACTCAGAGGGCAGGGGAGGAGAGGGAGGGAGGGGGAACTGGAACAGGAGGGTGGGAGGGGAGGAGGGGGTCCTGGAACTGGAATGGCAGGGAGTCTTGGGACTGGAACGGGAGGGGGTCCTGGAACTCGACCGGGAGGGGGGTCCTGGAACTGGAAGGGGAGGGCCAGTCCTGGAACTCAAAGGGGAGGGGGTCCTGGAGCTTGAAGGGGAGGGAGGCCTGGAACGCAGAGGACAGGGAGGGAGGGAGGTAGGGGCCATGGAACTCAGAGGGGAAGGGGCCTGGAACTCCAAGGAGAGAGAGGGACGGACACGCGGGGGTGTGGAACTCCAAAGTGTCACGATTGTGCCTATGTTTCATGCTCTCATGCATCTCGCCACCTGGTGGTTAGACCTGGTGGCTGCGATATACTGTCTGTTTGCTGTTTCCCATGTTCCAGAAGTCATGCTGGTCCGGTCCGGATTTTCCAGCCTTCCAGACTGGCTTAGGATTTTTGGAACTAAGCAGCACCCTTACCTGGTGACCTCCCTTGTACATTACCTTTATTAACCACCTGGAAACTTTCTACTTTGCCTTGGCAACAGAGGTCTTGAGTTGTGTTCCTGTCCCTGTTGGTCTGTTGCAGTTCCTGCCCTGAAAGCTTTCTTTGTCAGCTTGACCCTGTTTGTTTTCCTGGATTATTCTACTGATTGCTGCCTGCCTTTGACCCTGCTGGTTTCCTGGTTTATTCTACTGTCTGCTGCCTGCCCAAGACCCTGCTTGATTCCTGGCTTATTCTCCTGTTTGCTGCCTGCCCAAATCCCTGCTTGATTCCTGGTTTACTACTGATTGCCACCAGTCTATAGACTCTGTTTGGTTCCTGGTTTCCCTTCTGCTTTGCTGCCTGCCAGTAAGACTCTGCTTGGCTCGAAGACTATTCTCCTGCTTACTGCTTATTGCTTCTGTTCCAGTCCAGCAGCTTCAGTCCAGCTGTTCCAGTTCTGGTGGTACCAGTCTGTTCTGCCTTGCCTCCTGTTTGGGTGATTCGCCTGCTGCCTGACGAGCGTGACACAAAGACAGAGACCGAGGGAGGGAGGGCTGGAACTCCAAGGAGAGGGGAGCATGGAACTCTGAGGACAGGGAGGGGGGCCTGGAATTCACATGACAGGGAGGGAGGCAGGAGGCCAAGCTGCAACTGCGAGGAAAACGTTGCTAGCGCCCATTTCATTTCTATCAGAAACGGGCCTTTTTTACTAGTGTTTCTGATATTATAGTAGGTGAGCATCTGGCATCCAGTGATCAGATAGTGTGGTTTAACATTAAGATAGGTATGGACAGGGTTCATTCAAAAGTGAAGGTTCTAGACTTCAAAAAAACTAACTTTGTTCAGAAGGGGGATTATCTCAAAGAATTGTTGTCTGGATGGGAACATCTGGAAGAAGTTGGAATGCAGTGGGCAAAACTGAAAGAAGTTATTGTAAGGTCAACAAACCTTTTTGTAAGGAAAGTAAATAAAGTAAGAGGAAAACGAGGCTGCTTTCCTTCTCAAAAGTAGATGCTACTTTATAAACTACAAGAGATTGCAAAAAGAGAAAGCAGGTGACAATATATGAAAAAGCTAAGAGAAACTGGTAGAGTAGTCAGGAAAGCAAATATGCAAATGGAAGAAAAAAAAAGCAAATATGCTAGAATGGGGGACAAGATATTTTTTAGATATGTTAGTGATATGAAGAAGTGGCACTGTGAAACTCAAAGCAGAATGGGAGGAATATGTACAAGCTGAGAAAGATAAGGCAAAATTTCTTAACAAATACTTCTATTCTTTGCTCACAACTGAAGGGCCAGGAGCAGGATCGTAGAAGACAAGCACAAATAAGAATGGAGGGATATTAGTCCCTGAACGATTTTCAGAGGACTGTGTTTGTGAGGAGCTGGCTAAAGTAAACCGTGCCCAATTAATGTACCCGATTACTTTGGCTGATTACTGTACCTGATTACCATACCCGATTACTGTACCCGATTGGTTTGGCTGATTACTGTACCCGATTACCATACCCGATTACTGTACCGATTGGCCGATTACCGTACCCGATTACCGTACCCGATTACTTTGGCTGATTACTGTATCCAATTACCATACCCGATTACCGTACCTGATTACCTTGGCTGATTACCATACCCGATTACCGTACCCAATTACTTTGGCTGATTACCGTACCTGATTACCATACCCCATTACTTTGGCTGATTACCGTACCCCATTACTTTGGCTGATTACTTTGGCTGATTACCGTACCCAATTACTTTGGCTGATTACCATACCTGATTACTTTGGCTGATTACCATACCCGATTACCGTACCCGATTACTTTGGCTAATTACTGTATCCAATTACCATACCCGATTACCGTACCTGATTACCTTGGCTAATTACCATACCCGATTACCGTACCCAATTACTTTGGCTGATTACCGTACCTGATTACCATACCCCATTACTTTGGCTGATTACCGTACCCCATTACTTTGGCTGATTACTGTACCCAATGACTTTGGCTGATTACCGTACCCAATTACCTTGCCCGATTACTATACCTGATTACCATACCCGATTACCGATGTCCTCCGAGTCTGTTGACGAGGCTGTCTCCGCTTACAATGCCACTCTCTCCTCTGCTCTGGACACCCTTGCACCATCCACCTCCCGTCCCACAAGGCGTACTAATCCCCAGCCCTGGCTGACCCCTTGCATCCGTTACCTTCGCTCCTGCGCCCGATCTGCTGAACGCCTCTGGAGGAAATCTCGCACCCATTCAGATTTCCTTCACTACAAATTCATGCTATCCTCCTTCCAGTCCTCACTATTCCTTGCCAAACAGGACTATTACACCCAATTGACTAATTCTCTCAGCTCTAACCCTCGTCGTCTCTTCGCCACCCTTAACTCCCTCCTCAAAGTGCCCTCCGCTCCCACCCCCCCGTCACTCTCTCCTCAATCACTGGCTGACTACTTCCGCGACAAGGTGCAAAAGATCAACCTTGAGTTCACTACCAAGCCACCTCCTCCTCTTCACCCTTCAACCCTCTCCCTCAACCAACCAACCCAGACCTCCTTCTCCTCCTTTCCTGATATCTCCGAGGAGGAAACCGCCCGCCTTCTTTCCTCCTCAAAATGCACCACTTGTTCCTCTGATCCCATCCCCACCAACTTACTTAACACCATCTCTCCTACTATCACCCCCTCCATCTGTCATATCCTCAACCTCTCTCTCTCCACTGCAACTGTCCCCGACACCTTCAAGCATGCTGTAGTCACGCCACTCCTCAAAAAACCATCACTAGACCCTACCTGTCCCTCCAACTACCGCCCCATCTCCCTCCTACCCTTCCTCTCCAAGACACTTGAGCGCGCAGTCCACAGCCGCTGCCTTGATTTTCTCTCCTCTCATGCCATCCTTGATCCGCTTCAATCTGGTTTTCGCCCTCTTCACTCGACAGAAACAGCACTTTCTAAAGTCTGTAATGACCTGTTCCTTGCCAAATCCAGAGGCCACTACTCCATCCTCATCCTCCTGGATCTATCCGCCGCTTTTGACACTGTCAATCATGACTTACTTCTTGCCACACTGTCCTCATTTGGGTTCCAGGGCTCTGTCCTCTCCTGGTTCTCCTCCTATCTCTCCCACCGCACCTTCAAAGTTCACTCTCATGGATCTTCCTCCACCCCCATCCCCTTATCTGTTGGTGTTCCCCAGGGATCGGTCCTTGGACCCCTTCTCTTCTCAATCTACACCTCTTCCCTGGGCTCCCTGATCTCATCTCATGGTTTCCAGTATCATCTCTATGCTGATGACACCCAACTGTATCTCTCCACACCAGACATCACCGCGGAGACCCAGGCAAAGGTATCGGCCTGCTTATCCGACATTGCTGCCTGGATGTCCAACCGCCACCTGAAACTGAACATGTCCAAGACCGAGCTTATCGTCTTTCCACCAAAACCCACTTCTCCTCTTCCTCCACTTTCTATCTCAGTTGATAACACCCTCATCCTCCCCGTCTCATCTGCCCGCAACCTCGGAGTCATCTTTGACTCCTCTCTCTCCTTCTCTGCGCATATCCAGCAGATAGCCAAGACCTGTCGCTTCTTCCTCTTTAACATCAGCAAAATTCGCCCTTTCCTCTCTGAACACACCACCCGAACTCTCGTCCACGCTCTCATTACCTCTCGCCTGGACTACTGCAACTTACTCCTCACCGGCCTCCCACTTAGCCATCTATCCCCCCTTCAGTCTGTTCAGAACTCTGCTGCACGTCTCATATTCCGCCAGAACCGATATACTCATATCACCCCTCTCCTCAGGTCACTTCACTGGCTTCCGATCAGATACCACATTCAATTCAAGCTTCTCCTTCTTACCTACAAATGCACTCAGTCTGCTGCCCCTCACTACCTCTCTACCCTCATCTCCCCTTACGTTCCCGCCCGTAAACTCCGTTCACAGGATAAATCCCTCCTCTCAGTACCCTTCTCCACCACCGCCAACTCCAGGCTCCGCTCATTCTGCCTCGCCTCACCCTATGCTTGGAACAACCTTCCTGAACCCTTACGCCAAGCCCCCTCCCTGCCCGTCTTCAAGTCTTTGCTTAAAGCCCACCTCTTCAATGCTGCGTTCGGCACCTAACCCTTACCGTTCAGTGAATCCAGACTGCCCCAATTTGACTGCCCCTATCGGACCGACCGTTCACTTGTCTATTAGATTGTAAGCTCTTTGAGCAGGGACTGTCTCTCTTTGTTAAATTGTACAGCGCTGCGTAACCCTAGTAGCGCTCTAGAAATGTTAAGTAGTAGTAGTAGTACTTTGGCTGATTACTGTACCCAATTACTTTGGCTGATCACTTTAGCTGATTACCGTACCCAATTACTTTGGCTGATTACTGTACCCAATTACCATACCTAATTACTATACCCAATTACTTTGGCTGATTACCGCACCCGATTACCTTGCCCGATTACTGTACCTGATTAGTTTGGCTGATTACCGTACCTGATTACTTTGACTGATTACTGTACCCAATTACCGTACCCGATTACTGTACCCAATTACTTTGGCTGATTACCGTACCCAGTTACCGTACCCAATTACTATACCCAATTACTTTGGCTGATTACTGTACCCGATTTCCATACCCGATTACTTTGGCTGATTACTGTACCCGATTACTTTGGCTGATTACTGTACCACCGCATGCTGCCCAATTACCATGGGGTTAGCGCAGGAGCCCTTAGCGTCAACAAAATAGGTGTCGGTAAGGGCTCTCGTAGTAATTGCCATGTGCTAATTGGGAAATTAGCACATGGCCATTATAGACAAATATGGAAATATGGCCATTTTACCACCACACTAAAAATGGCCATAGCGCTTAGAAAACCTATGCGCTGACAACAGCACCAGCCACTTCTTAGTGCGGCTTAGTAAAAGGGCCCCTTAGTGAACATGGAGCATTTTCTAAAATATACTTAACACCGCAAAAGATGCATATATATTTGGCATCTGTTAACCAGTAAGCATGCAATAATTTAAAAGCACTAAATGGTTAGCGCAGGAAAGCTCACTCTCAAAAAAAACGAAAGAAGAAAATTACTGAATGCTTAGTGCACGAAGATGCCACAACTAACATGGAGTGTTTTAGTGGGTCCTGTATTAGGCTATTTTTGCTGCATTAAACATGTGTTAGTGCTTAAAAGAGCTTAGTAAAAAGGGCCCTTTAGAGCCTTAACAGAATGGACTTCACATACTTGACACTGAGATTGCAAGTGGTATATTCCTAGTACAGCACCACTAGAGAAAGAGATCTCTCTGTCGGAGTATTTATTTTACGGAATGCCCTGCCAACTAAAATAAGACAAAATGCATGATTTGTAAATATTTAGAAAGGCTCTTGTATCACAGTTATTTTCTCGGTGGTGGGATTAGGAGAGGATCATAAGCAGGTGTAATTTGAGTTTCTCACATATTCCTCAAAGTGGGTACCAGACCTTTGTGGGTATTTTAAAATATGTTTCTGGAGTATTCCACTAAGGTATAAATACCTACAATTTGTTTGGATTTGCTACTATTTAATTTAGTATATTCATACAAATATGGAGGGAAACAATATACTAAAAAAAAAAAAAAAGCAAGAATGTAGAAGTAATAACAACATAGCAATACCCTAATACCCTAAATCAAATTAAACAATACACTATTATTTATCATGAGACAAAGAAGCATCAGATATTAGTAGCAAGAACTATAGGATCTCTTATAGCGCAAAGCTATTCCAGATCCAAGCTCTACAGAATTCAATCACTCGGTCACAATGGCCACAGAATCTTACATAAAATCACAAACATGGCTTCCAATAGCTACAAGTCTGAAGCACAGTATTGAAGCAGAAAACTATTTCTGAGCAAAGAGCAACTAAGCTTTCAGCTGTGCAAACTGCACTCAGCGCTGGGAGACTAACAAAAGAACAGCCGGTACCCACAACAAGTAGAATTGGCTTTTCAGTCAGAGACCTGCATCCAGGGTAGTTGAAGGTAGCCGCTAAAACATTCAAATGTCCTGGTGAACAAATGCCATATTTGCAGTTCAAAGCATGAGAATTAGCAGTACATTGTTTAATATGATTTAGGGTATTGCCACATTGTTATTACTCCTACATTCTTGAGTCACTATTCCTCAGGGGGAGGAATGCTGGCTTCGGCCTAACCCCTGGTAAGCCTTTCCTCAGCTGAGAGGTGCCCAGCTCTACCACTGGCTGCCTTTCAGGTGCTGTGGAGGACTTGCAGCTCATCTGCATATCCTTACAGCCTTCTCCGGGGTGACACCCAGGTCCACTCCGATCCACTCAGGGCCTCCGCTCTAGGTGCCCAGTGTTCCCACCAGGTGCATTTTTCTCTTTACATCTAATCTTCTTCCCAGTTGCTAAAGTACCTCAGTCGTTTATGGCCCCTATTCACATTCTCTTCCTAGCCCTGTCCCTTCCTAATCTTTTCCCTCACCCCCTACCTCTCACCGCTACAGGAACTCACTGCCCATCCATCGACTTCATCACCTCACCTTCTCTCCTACCCTCTTCCTCCCTCTTGGCTTTTA
This sequence comes from Microcaecilia unicolor, assembly GCF_901765095.1. Taxonomy (NCBI): domain Eukaryota; kingdom Metazoa; phylum Chordata; class Amphibia; order Gymnophiona; family Siphonopidae; genus Microcaecilia; species Microcaecilia unicolor. The sequence continues at coordinate 268,454,665 of NC_044031.1, read as the reverse complement.
ATATCCGCCTCTTTCTTCCGTCCATTTTGCCTTCCCCATTCCACCTAAATACCTCTCGCCTTCGTGGCCACACCTCTCCTACTCTCCTCCGCTCTCTTTTACTCCTTCTCTTACTCTCAGCCGGTGACATCAATCCCAATCCTGGCCCTCCTCACCAACTATTATCCCAACTCTACAGATCTCACCGCAACCTCTCTAACCTCATCTCTATTGTGAAGATGAGGCTATTGTGAAGATGAAGCTCCCACATCCCTCTTTCACTCAGGGTGAGCTGGTTCTCAGTATGCAGATTTTATGCAAATTATTCTACTACCCCTTTCTGCTCAGGGTGACCTGCTTCTCAAAGGCAAACACAGTCAGGTCTCACCAACAGGATACTCTCTTACAAATCTTTTATTCCCCCTTCCTGGGGCACACTTCTTCCAGCTTAAAACACTTTTACAAGCTTAAACAGTCCTTCCAGCTTAAACATTTCTTCCTAGTCAGTTCAATCTTCCAGCTTAAGCACCTGGACACTCAGTCCTTCCTTGTAACATGAACACCCCAGTCCTTCCTTGTAACCCAGACACCCAGTCCGTCCTTGTAACACACAGTTCTTATACCTGGCACTCTAGGGCCTTCTTACCCCAGCCAGCTTCCTTGCTTTGCACACAGTTCACCACCAGTCCAAAGGGCTCAGCCAGTACTTCACATGGGGACCTCCTGCTTCAGCTACCAGCTCTCTTCTTCCGCTGCTAGCTCTCCTCTCCCCGTCACCACTCAGGTGGGGTATTAAGTGTTTAATGGCCAAACAGGACCCAGCCCATAACCTGCTGCACCTGTTTCCACCTCCAGGACTCTCCCCGGTCCTAGCGACCTCCAGCTATACCTCCCATTACTGGCTCCCTTCAGCGACTCACCCAGCCCTTCTCCCTGGACATTTTAGGGGAACAGCGCCCTCTAGGGGCCTAACCAGGGTAGGACAGCCTCTCCCTTCTCACACTATTCCTCTACTCTGCCCTTCTCTTGCGCCCTATGGAATGCCCGCTCTATCTGTAACAAACTCCCCTATATCCAGGACCTCTTTATCTCGCGTCACCTCCATCTGCTCGCCATAACAGAAACCTGGCTCTGCCCTGATGACTCTGCTTCAGTCGCAGCCCTCTGCCATGGTGGTTATCTTTTTTCACATACTCCTTGCCCTGCTGGTCGTGGGAGCGGTGTTGGACTACTTCTCTCTCCCTCCTCCAGATTTCAACCCCTTCTTCCACCTCAATCTCACTGTTTTTCCTCCTTTGAAATCCACTCTATCCGCCTTTTCTCTCTTCTGCCTCTTTGAATAGCGGTCATTTATTGTCCCCCTGATAAGTCCCTTTCATCCTTTCTCAGTGACTTTGAAGCCTGGCTTGCCTTCTTCCATGATCCTTCCTCCCCCTCTCTCATCCTTGGTGACTTTAATATTCCTGCTAATGATCCTTCCAACTCTTATATTTCCAAGTTACTCGCTTTAACATCCTTCTTTAATCTCCAACTATGCTCCACCTCCCCCACTCATCAAAATGGTCACTGTCTTGATCTCATCTTCTCCTCCAACTGTTCACCCTCTAGTTTCCTTGCCTCTGATCTTCCCCTCTCTGATCACCATCTTATAACTTTCACACTTAAATCTCCTCCCTTCCAGTCCCGTCCTATCCTATCTAATTTATCTAGGAATCTTCACGATATTGACCGTTCATCTCTATCCTCCCATGTTTCAAACCTCCTCTCTACTGTGGCACCATCCACGTCTGTCAACGAGGCTGTGTCTTCTTACAACAATACTCTATCCTCTGCCTTAGACACACTTGCACCTTTGATGACCCGCCTTATAAGGCGTACAAAACCCCAACCTTGGCTGACTTCTAATATCCGCTACCTACGTTCCTGTACCCGCTCTGCCGAATGCCTCTGGTGGAAATCTCGGGCACTTGCTGATTTCTTACACTTTAAGTTCATGCTGACCTCCTTCCAATCTGCTCTTTTACGCGCCAAACAGGATTATTATATCCAACTGACCAATTCTCTTGGCTCTAACCCTCGACTTCTCTTCACCACATTGAACTCTCCCTCAAGGTGCCCCCTCCCCACAACTCCCCCTTCATTATCTCCTCAGACGCTTGCTGAATTCTTTCACGACAAGGTTCAAAAGATAAACCTTGAATTCTCTACCTTGCCACCTCTCCCTCCACTAGTCCGTTCCCCTCTCTCTCCTTCCCCTCATTCCTTTTCCTTTCCTGAAGTTAATATAGAGGAAACTACACTTCTTCTTTCTTCCTCAAAATGTACCATCTGTTCCTCTGATCCCATTCCCACCCACCTTCTTAATGCCATCTCACCTGCTCTTATTCCTTTTATCTGTCACATTCTCAACCTCTCACTTTCCACTGCAACTGTCCCTACTGCCTTTAAACATGCCATGGTCACACCTCTCCTTAAGAAGCCTTCACTCGACCCTATTTGTCCCTCTAATTACCGACCCATCTCCCTCCTCCCTTTTCTCTCCAAATTACTTGAGCGTGCTGTTCACCACCGCTGCCTTGATTTTCTCTCCTCACATGCTATTCTTGACCCACTACAATCTGGTTTTCGCCCTCTCCACTCAACCAAAACTGCGCTTACTAAAGTCTCCAATGACCTATTACTGGCTAAATCCAGAGGTCAATATTCCATCCTCATTCTTCTTGATCTTTCCGCTGCTTTTGACACTGTCGATCATAGCATACTTCTTGATCCCTGTCCTCACTTGGATTCCAGGGCTCTGTCCTTTCCTGATTCTCTTCCTACCTCTCCCTCCGCACCTTTAGTGTTCACTCTGGTGGATCCTCTTCTACTTCTATCCCTCTGCCTGTCGGCGTACCTCAGGGTTCTGTTCTTGGTCCCCTCCTCTTTTCTATCTACACTTCTTCCCTTGGTTCTTTAATCTCATCCCATGGCTTTTCCTACCATCTCTATGCTGATGACTCCCAAATCTACCCTTCTACCCCTGATATCTCACCTTGCATCCAAACCAAAGTTTCAGCGTGCTTGTCTGACATTGCTGTCTGGATGTCTCAACGCCACCTGAAATTAAACATGACCAAAACCGAGCTTCTCATTTTTCCCCCCAAACCCACCTCCCCACTCCCCCCGTTTTCTATTTCTGTTGATGGCTCTCTCATTCTCCCTGTCTCCTCAGCTCGAAACCTTGGGGTCATCTTTGACTCTTCTCTCTCCTTCTCTGTTCATATCCAGCAGATCGCCAAGACCTGTCATTTCTTTCTTTACAACAAAAAATCCATAAAATCCGCCCCTTTCTTTCCAAGCACTCTACCAAAACCCTCATCCACACCCTTGTCACCTCTCGCTTAGACTACTGCAATCTGCTTCTTGCTAGCCTCCCACTTAGTCACCTCTCCCCTTTCCAATCGGTTCAAAACTCTGCTGCCCGTCTCGTCTTCCGCCAGGGTCGCTTTACTCATACTACCCCTCTCCTCAAGTCACTTCACTGGCTCCCTATCCGTTTTCGCATCCTGTTCAAACTTCTTCTACTAACCTATAAAAGTACTCACTCTGCTGCTCCCCAGTATCTCTCCACACTCGTCCTTCCCTACACCCCTTCCCGTGCACTCCGCTCCATGGATAAATCCTTCTTATCTGTTCCCTTCTCCACTACTGCCAACTCCAGACTTCGCGCCTTCTGTCTCGCTGCACCCTACGCCTGGAATAAACTTCCTGAGCCCCTACGTCTTGCCTCATCCTTGGCCACCTTTAAATCTAGACTGAAAGCCCTCCTCTTTAACATTGCTTTTGACTCGTACCCACTTGTAACCACTCGCCTCCACCTACCCTCCTCTCCTCCTGTACACATTAATTGATTTGATTACTTTATTTTTTGTCTATTAGATTCTAAGCTCTTTGAGCAGGGACTGTCTTTCTTCTATGTTTGTACAGCACTGCGTATGCCTTGTAGCGCTATAGAAATGCTAAATAGTAGTAGTAGTAGTAGTAGTATTTAGTGGCATCTTCCAGCTCACCAGTTCACAAATTACCCTCATGGCTGATAACAAAAACATTACAATGTAACATAAGAACACAAAATAACCACAAAAATAAATAAAACCTACAATCTTATTAAGTAACAATATGTTCTCACTTATACCTTCTGCTTTTTAAAGATTGTTTTTTAAATCTTAGAACTATGAAGTCTAGCCCGAGCTTATATTTTTGTTTCTGTTATAATCCATTTTGATCAACTGATTTATAAAAGCAGAATAGAAATATTATATATACATACATACATACAGTACATATACAGGCACACAACAATAAGGCATTCAATTGACTATTTTTTTCCATCTCTGTGTTAAATGGGTTTTGTTGGTATGATGTCTTCTAAAATGTAATATGTTACCTCATTCTACTGTACCACAGTACTGACATACATAAAGATCCACATATCGCAGTGGTGTCTGCTTGGTAAAAGAAAGCTGCAAGACTCTGCCTCTGCAGACTTTTCCTCAATAAACTGAGTCTTCTGTGACAACCTAGTAATGCTTAAAATTGCTGCTATTTTAAAGAATATAGTATGAGAGTTGGCTTCCCATGACCTTTCTACCACAGCAGTGGTGTTCAATGCTTGTTACTCGGATGCACTTTAGCATCAACTTTCAATGAATTTTCAATATTCTTTTCTTTTAACCTACAGAAGCTCCATTCTGCTCACTGTTGTTCTATAAAAACGCACACAAACTGCTTTACAGAAAAGGTCACTGAGTTATATTCAGTGATATACTGTGGGGAACTTGCAGGGGTTCACAGAGAAAGCTGCAGTTTCTCCCAGCCCTAGGGCTGCTCTTCAAAAAGCAGACAGAAAGCACTTTTCTCCTCTGCTCTCTCTCTTTCTCTCTGGTTTCCTGACCTCCATCAACCATTGGAAGTCTCAATAGAAATAGTCTCAGCATATTGAAAAGGGTTCCAGCCTCCCTTCTCTGAAACCATGGTACGATATTTTTGAGCTACCACAAGGTAAGAAAAGGAGGATGGAGAGAGAGCAAATGAGAAAGTGTAACTATGACTTCTGGTACACAGCAGATATGTCATCACACACATTCAGGCCCCTTCTCCAGCTCACACGTCTTAAGGGGCCCAATCTCATGCATTGGCGTCCTGTTCTATCCTTCCCTACTATAGGTCGGGCATCTCTTCCACCGCCCCCCTCGAGTGCAGCACTTCTCTCACCTCTTTGTTTCTCTCCCTCCCCCCTCCCTCCCCCCACCCCCACAAATCCAGTACCTCTTTCTTTGTGCAATTAATCTTGTTATGCACTGCTGGCAATAGCAGGCTGCTTCAACCAATCCGGAGGCATTACTTCAGCCACGTCCTGCCTCTTCTGAAGCAACTTCCTGTTTCCTAGAGGGCAGACTGAGGATGATGGACGAACCCTGGACTGGTTGAAGCAGCCTCCTATTGCTAAGACTGCTGCGGAAGGTCTCGGCTGCCATCTTGGGATTGGAGCTGGTATTGGCAGAAGCAATTTACAGTTACTCATGTCAATACTGGCTCCAGTCCCCAAGATGGCTGCAGAGACCTTCAGCAGCATTTTCACAGGACTGCCGCCGAGGTCACAGTGACCATTTTGCCAGTGGAAATGGCCAGGTGAGATCAACTGTGAATCATTCTTCCACCAGTTAGGCCAATAGACCACCAGGGCACCTGAGGTAGGCTCAAGGGGTTGCTGGATGATGGGTGGGTTTGGGAGAGGGGAAGGGAAGGGAAGCTGTGTGCAGTGGCAGTGATGGCAGAGAGCAAGGCCTGGCCAGTTTCGATTTTAGCTTCAGTTTCTACCAAAACAGAGTGGCCAATTTCGGTCGTGGTTTCGGGTTCTGTTGGGCTCTACCTAGATTCCTCATATATCATAAAGAGGAGGCCAATGTATTCCAAATTTTGGTCCTGCTACATAAAATAATATAATTTCTATATTCTTCTAGGTGAACGGAACAAAATGAATCTAATAAATTCAATGAGAAAGATCATATGGACCTTTATGACCAATATAGATGCAAGCTCGAGGAAATTACCATTGTCAGAACTTTAAGTTCTGACGATGGTATTATTGATGGTATATTGAGCTCTAAATTCAGAAACCAGTGTAAGTACATGAAAGTTGGAGAAATGTAACCAATTTTGACAGACCAAACAAAACACAAGCTTTCGCATTTTGTGCTATCTGCAATGACTTCAATACATTTCTAGGCAATTCTAAAAGTAAACTGTTACAAAGTGCACAATGACAACACACTGAATGATCATCCTAAAATTTCCTTGAGTTACATCTCTTAAAAGTCTTAGTCTAAGTTTTGAAAAAAAAAAATCACACCAATCATTTTCTGTACACGATATCTCATGGTCAAGGCAGAATCAAGGATAAACACCTAAATAATGAATCCTGTGAACTAACCCAATCAAAGAAAAAATGGCTTAGGGGCATCAGTAGAATAACTTCACAGTAGCATCACCCACGTTTTGTTTTTAATATTCATTTTATGAAACTTTCAAACACAAACATTATACCAGAACTCTTTGGTACAATACCAAGTATCTATACAATAAAAAAATAAAGAATAAGATCACCCCCCCCCCCCCCATGGAACTTTGATTCTTGACTTTCAGCATATTCCTGCCGTTGAACACAGGAATCCCAAATTCTACTGAAGTTTAATAGTTTATTGTGGCATAACGCCATAAGCTTAGACATGCGACAAACAAAATCTACCTTGGCAAGGACCTGTGCTTGTGTAGGTGCCATCAATTGTTTCCGGGCAGCTGCTAACACAAGCCTGGCAGCTGTATTATTATTAATCATCAATTTAAGAAATTTTCCTGGAAGATTTGGTGGCTTAATATTCAGCAATCCACCACAACCCAAGGTCTTTGACAGCGGTCTGCCCAAGAGTAGGCCAAACATTATATCCCAAAATGGTTGGACTCTAGGACAAGGCCACCAAATATGAGCATCACCTGAGTTTTAGACACATTTAACTTCAAGTGATTGTATTTAATAACTATTAATCAGTGGCTGAAGGCCAAACACAAAAGATCAATACTTTATGAAATAGATTTCTCTATTCTAAAACATTTTTTATATTATCTGCATAAATCCTGTGTTGGAGTCCAGTATTAAAAAGAGTTGCAGATAAAGCAGAGCCTTGCAGCATTCCAAATCAAACATCAACAAAGGCAGATTTCTCAAGATTCTTTGAGACAGAAACAAAGCAAACCAGTGTAGTACTACTCCAGTAATACTTATTGTCCTTAACCGCTACAACAATATTATCCACTACAATCTAGTTTTCAGCCTCTACATTCTACAGAAACAACCTTTGCGAAAGTCTCTTGACAAATCCAAGGGACTTTACTCAACCCTCATCCTGCCTGACCTATCTGCTGTTTTTAACAATGGTGATCACCACATACTCCTTGAGACACTGTCCTCAATTGCATTTCAGGGCTCTGTTCTGTCTTGGTTTTCTTCTTATCTCTCCCATCGCACTTTTAGTGTATGCTCTGGTGGATCCTCTTCCACTGCTATCCCACTATTAGTTGGTATACCTCAGGGCTCTATCTTTGGATCGCTTCTCTCTCCATACTTGTTTCCTTGGTATTTTGATCTGCTCTTGTGGTTTTGGTATCACCCTTATGCTGAAGGCCCCCCAGATCTACCTCTGTTTCACCTGGAATCTTGGCCCAAGTCCCAGCCTACTCTAAAATGGCCAAGACCACGTTTCTTATCTTTCCCCCTAAACCCATTTATCTTCCCTCACTCTGTGGATAACACTGTCATCCTTCCTGTCTCCTCAGCTTGTAACCTTGGGCTCATTTGTAACTTCTCTCTTTCTCTGCATATATCCAACAGACTGCTACACCTGTCTATTACATTACCAAAATTTGTCCTTTCCTTCCTGAACATCCTACCAAAACCCTTAGTCATGCTCTCATCACCTTCTTACTCAGATTACTGCTACCTGCTCCTGACAGGTCTCCTACTAAACCATCTCTCTATCCTTCAGTGTTCAAAATTCTACCACACAACTATCTTCCACCAGTGTCACTACACTCACATAACCTCTCTTCGAGTCACTTCTTTGGCTCCCTGTTTCCCTGTACATTTCAAACTTCTCTTACTAACAAATGTATTCATTCTGAAGCGCATAGTATCTCGACTCTTATCTCTACCTACACCCCTCCGCAGGAACTCTGTTCTTCAGGTTGTCACTCTGAGGGGCATTTTTGAAAGACATGTCCAAGTTGGAATTTGAATGTCTTTGTAAAACGTCCAAATTCGGAGACGGGGAGAAAGTCATTTTTAAGATGGACGTCCATCTTTGGGTTTGAAAATACCATTCATGTCTTGGATTTGGATGGCTTTGATTTTCACTGATTTTCGAAACCAAAGACGTCCAAGTCTAAAACATCATTTGTAGTACACTGGTCCCCCTGACATGCCAGGACAGCAACCGGGTACCCTAGGGGGCACTGCAGTGGACTTCATAAAATGCTCTCAGGTACACAGCTCCCTTACCTTGTGTGCTGAGCCCCCTAAGACCCCCCCCCCCCCCCAAAACCCACTACCCCCAACTGTACACCACTATCATAGCCCTAAAGGTTGAAAGGGGCACCTATATGTGGGTACAAAGGGTTTCCAGTGGGTTTTGGAGGGTTCCCCGTTTCCTCCACAAATGTAACAGGTAGGGGGGTATGGGACTGGGTCCACCTGTCTGAAGTGCACTGCACCTACTACGAAACTACTCCAGGGACCTGCATGCGCTGTAATGAACCACAGTATGACATCTGAGGCTGGCAAGTAACATTTTTAATGATGTTTTTTGAGGGCAGGAAGGGATTAGTGACTACTGGGGGAGTAACGGGAGGCCATCCCAGATTCCCTGTATTGGTCATCTGGTCATTTTGGGCACCTTTTTGTGCCTCATTCGTAATAAAAACAGGTCCAGGTGAAAACACCCAAGTTTTAGTCATGGACGTCTTTCCTTTTTCCCATTATGGCTCAAAGACGTCCAAGTCTAAGGAATGCCTGAGTCCCGCCTCCACCACGCCTCCAATATGCCCCCTTGAGATTTGGACGTCCTTGCGACAGACTTCCGATAGAGACGTCCAAAATTGGGTTTCAATTATACCGATTTGGGCATCTCTGAGAGATGTTACACCCCTGGAGATATCTACGTGCGACATTTCCCGAGCACACACACTTCTGTCGTAGTTCTGTAGGTACAATATTCCACTTGTAAAGTGTGCTTTACATTAGGAAAGTGTTTTATATATTACCCCCGTAATATATTTGAGAGAGTGAATCTTTGTTTCTATTTACTAGACTATAGCTCAGTTGAAATATCCTGGAATAAAGACAAGGGCTTCTAGTGAGGTAATGAGTAATTATTCTGGGGACAGAGATATACAAACAAGCATGCGGAACCTGGATCTTCTCTTAAGTGAGACATACTGATATTGCCTGAAGGTGCTCTTAGTTCTGGGAAAGAGAATAAGAGATGAAGAACTGGTGGTACGGGTTCCTTACCTTCTCTGGCAAAAGAAAGCAAAGCATTAGTGTTTAGTCATGGAGCCTGTGCTAAAAACGGTCAGTGAGTTGAAGATGTTGGTGCCAGAGCCGGTGGTGGGAGGCAGGACTGGTGGTTGGGATGCGGGGATAGTGCTGGGCAGACTTATACGGTCTGTGCCAGAGCCGGTGGTTGGGAGGCGGGGCTGGTGGTTGGGAGGCGGGGATAGTGCTGGGCAGACTTATACGGTCTGTGCCAGAGACGGTGGTTGGGAGGAGGGGCTGGTGGTTGGGAGGCGGGGATAGTGCTGGGCAGACTTATACGGTCTGTGCCCTGAAGAGGACAGGTACAAATCAAGGTAAGGTATACACAAAAAGTAGCACATATGAGTTTATCTTGTTGGGCAGACTGGATGGACCGTGCAGGTCTTTTTCTGCCGTCATCTACTATGTTACTATATGTATGGACGTCCAAGTACTGATTTATGAGGGGAGATATGATAGAGGTCTATAAAATAATGAGTGGAGTTGAACGGGTAGATGTGAAGTGTCTGTTCACGCTTTCCAAAAATACTAGGACTAGGGGGCATGCGATGAAGCTACAATGTAGTAAATTTAAACGAATCGGAGAAAATGTTTCTTCACTCAACGTGTAATTAAACTCTGGGATTCGTTGCCAGAGAATGTGGTAAAGGCGGTTAGCTTAGCAGAGTTTTAAAAAGGTTTGACCGGCTTGCTAAAGGAAAAGTCCATAGACCATTATTAAATGGACTTGGGGAAAATCCACTATTTCTGGGATAAGAAGTATAAAATGTTTTGTACATTTTTGGGATCTTGCCAGGTATTTGTCACCTGGATTGGCCACTGTTGGAAACAGGATGCTGGGCTCGATGGACCTTTGGTCTTTCCCAGTATGGCAATACTTATGTACTTATGGACATCCATCTCTTTCAAAAATTAGCCTATCTACTGTACCCTTCTCCTCCAAAACCAACCACTCTGTTCCTTCCATCTTGCTCATCACACACCTGGAATATACTTCCTTAGTCACTACATCATGCTCCATCCTTGACCCCTTCAAATCCAGGCTGCTTTTAACTCTCAGTCCTTTATTCACCTGTTTAATACCCATGTTGTTTTAATCAATTCCATAATAAATGAAACCGCCTAATTTCTTATTTGTCCTGTTTGACTGTCTGGATAGACTGAAAGCTCTGTTGAGCAGAACTGTCCCGTATGTGTTTGTGTGCAGCATGGCATGCATCTAGTAGTGCTATGAAAATAAGTAGTAGTAGTTTTTGTTAATTTCATGCCCTAATGCAGAAAAATGTTCAACTGATTCCCCTGTGTGTGGTTAATTACAATGGCTGACGGTATAATGTAGGGGTAGAGGGAGGCTTACTAGGGAGAAACTGGAATTTAAGGCACCTGTGGAAAATAATGCCCAAAATACTGTGGTATGGGTTGGGACTAAGAGGGCAGCCCATTTACAGACTTGAACCCCAATCACCAGCCCTACCCATCTAACTCTCTGGGTGATGAGAAAAAGGTTTCTTTTCTTCTGGTAATGAACACCTCCCCCCCCCCCTTAACAACAGGGTATCCTTGCTTACCCAAGGAGGATGTTACACATGTCTACCAGAAGTCATAGAAAAACACCGTTTCCTACTTCACCAGATTTTTACCACCTTCTGTGCCCCATTGCCTCTTCTTTTCTTTCCCTACTACTACTACTAGTAATCATTTTTATAATGCTACTAGATGTAGAAGCTGTACACATTATATGCAGGTACTTTCTCTGTCCCTAGAGGACTCACCTAAGGTTTTGAACCTGGGGCAATGGAGGGTTAAGTGACTTGCCCAAGGTCATGAGGAGCTGCACCTTGGCCTTGGATTTACATGCAAGAGTTAGGTTCCATGGCAGTGACTCTCGATCTAGTTCCCTAGACTTATGCCAACACAAGACCCTTATAATTATCACTTCTCTCTTGTTGGTCAGCTCAGCACAGTATGAAGTGGTGGCTCAAGTCAAAAAACCTGCTGAAAGACAGATCCCTTCACTGATTCTCTTTCCTCCCTGAGGTATATTTGTGCTTATCTTACGTCATCCTCTGGGAAGGGCTTTGGCTTCTTTTTCCAGCAAATGTTCTCTCATTTTTTGTGGGGGTTTATGAAGTGAGATTGTATAAGCTGTGCATTAGAGCTCCCTCCTTTCTGTACTGGAAGCAATGTTGTTTTGTTCAGTTGTTCAATAAAGACTTCATGCAAATTTAAAAAAAAAAGTTCTCATTTTTTTATTTTGCTGTCTCTCACAGCTTTTTGTTCCGTCTCCTTCCCCTTTGTTATTTTATTCTCTTTTTCTGTCTCTCACTATGGCCAAAGCAGCAGCAAAATGTCATATGCTTTTCCATGGAGAAAAGCTTTTCTTCCCACAAGTGCTTTTGTAATTGGAAAGTAAATAGTTCAGCCCTGTGAATAGTCTTGCTTTATACTATTCTCTTAATTTCTAACCAGTAGCGGCCTGACCATTAGGGCAACTGAGGGGCGGGGGACCTCAGGCAGGCACTCTCCCTGTCCCTTCTCAACCCTCTTCCACGTTTTCCTTATTGTTTTTCTTTTTCAAAAGGTGGCAGTGGCAGCGATTCTCATAGGCTGCCCTGCTGCCGGCACCACCCTCTTCTCCCTATTGCAACCTGCCTCGATGTAACTTCCTGTTTCCTCAGAGGCGAGACGCAATACAGCAAAGAGGCCGATGCCGATGCCAGTGGCACTGGGGCAGAACAACCTATGGGAATCACTGCCACTGCTGCATTTTGGAGAAGAATAAAATAAGGTAAACGCAGGGGAAAGGGTTGAAGAGGGAAGGCGGTGGTACCTCATCTCTGCCATGGTCCTGTTCATTACAAATAAGTCAAGAAGGAACTTACTGTAGGTAGTTGAAACCAAGAGTACAGCACAAATTCTGGTTCAATACAAACATGGATAGCTTTTCTGCAGAGTGGACAACTGAATGATGTTCAATTGGACGATTGTGATTGGGTGCTGAATTGCCTGAAGAGATGGATGCTGATAAATAATAAAATGATATGAATTCCAGGAGTGGAATGGAATACAAAAGCTGTGGAGTGTTTGCTATTTGTAAATAAAGCCAGGCAAGTCTCAAGGAAACTGGATGAAATGGGTCATATGCAACATTCAGCCTATAACATAATGTGATCAGATTTGACATTGGCTTTGGAGTAAGTACACACAGGAAATCCAATACGTTAGCATTTAACTTTCAAAAAGGAGACTATGATAAAATGAGAAGAACGGTGAAAAAAAAAAAGGAGGAGCGGCTGCGAAGGTCGAAAATTTACATCAGACATGGATGCTCTTCAAAAATACCATCCTAGAAGCCCAGGCCAAATATATTCCATGTATTAAAAAAGGAGGATGGAAGACCAAACAACAGCCAGCATGGTTAAAAAGTGAGGTGAAGGAAGCTATTAAAGCTAAAAGAAAATCCTTCAGAAAATGGAAGAAGGAACCAACTGAAAATAATAAGAAACAGAATAAGGAATGTCAAGTCAAATGCAAAGCGCTGATAAGGAAGGCAAAGAGGGACTTTGAAAAAAAGATTGTGTCGGAGGCAAAAACACATAGTAAAACTTTGTTTAGGTACATTAAAAGCAAGAAGCCAGCAAAAGAATCAGTTGCCGCGCTAGATGACCGAGGAATAAAAGGGGCAATTAGGGAAGGCAAAGCCATGGGGGAGAGATTAAATGAATTCTTTGTTTCGGTCTTCACCGAGGAAGATTTGGGAGAGATACCGGTGCCAGAAATGGTATTCAAAGCTGACAAGTCGGAGAAACTAAATGAAATCTCTGCAAGCCTAGAGGATGTAATGGGGCAATCTGACAAACTGAAGAGTAGCAAATCTCCTGGACCGGATGGTATTCATCCCACAGTACTGATAGAATTGAAGAATGAACTTGCAGAACTATTCTTAGTAATATGTAATTTATATTTAAAATTGAGCATGGTATTGGAAGATTGGAGGGTGGCCAATGTAATGCCAATTTTTTAAAAGGTTCCAGAGGAGATCCTGGAAATTATAGACCGGTGAGCCTGACATTGATGCCAGGCAAAATGGTAGAGGCTATTACAAAGAACAAAATTACAGAGCATATTCAAACGCATGGATTGATGAGACAAAGCCAACATGGCAAATCTTGTTTCACCAATCTATTACATTTCTTTGAAGGAGTGAACAAACATGTGAATAAAGGTGAGCCAGTCGATATTGTGTATCTGGATTTTCAAAAGGTGTTTGACAAAGTACCTCATGAAAGACTCCAGAGGAAATTGGAAAGTCATGAGATAGGAGGTAGTGTCCTATTGCGGATTAAAAACTAGTTAAAAGATATAAAACAGAGAGTAGGGTTAAGTAGTCAATATTCTGAATGGAGAAGGGTAGATAATGTGGGTTCCTCAGGGGTCTGTACTGGGGTCGCTGCTTTCTAACATATTTATACATGATCTAGAAATGGGAGTAACTAGTGAGGTAATTAAATTTGCTGACAACACAAAGTTATTCAAAGTTGATAAATCGCAAGAGATTGTGAAAAATTACAAGTGGACCTTACGAGACTGGGAAACTGGGCGTCTAAATGGCAGATGACGTTTAATGTGAGCAAGTGCAAAGTGATGCATGTGGGAAAGAGGAACCCAAATTATAGCTACATAATGCAAGGTTCCACGTTAGGAGTCACCGACCAGGAAAGGGATCTAGGCATCTTCGTTGATGATACGTTGAAACCCTCTGCTCAGTGTGCTGTGGCGGCTAAGAAAGCAAATAGAATGTTAGGTATTATTAGGAAAGGAATGGAAAACCAAAATGAGGACATTATAATGCCTTTGTATCACTCCATGAGATATAGTGAAATTAGAAAAGGTAAAGAGAAGGGCGACGAAAATGATAAAGGGGATGGGATGACTTCCCTATGAGGAAAGGCTAAAGTAGGTAGGGCTCTTCAACTTGGAGAAAAGATGGCTGAGGGGAGATATGATAGAGGCCTAAAAAATAATGAATGGAGTGAAACGGGTAGACGTGAATCGCTTGTTTACTCTTTCCAAAAATACTAGGACTAGGGTGCACACAATGAAGCTAGAAAATAGTAAATTTAAAACGAATCAGAGAAAATGTTTCTTCACTCAATGTGTAATTAAACTCTGGAATTCTTTGCCAGAGAATGTGATAAAGGCGGTTAGCTTAGCAGGGTTTAAAAAAGGTTTAGCTGACTTCCTAAAGGAAAAGTCCACAGATCATTATTAAATGGACTTGGGGAAAATCCATAGCTTATTTCTAGGATAAGCAGCATAAAATGTATTGTACTTTTTTGGGATCTTGCCAGGTACTTGTGACCTGGATTGGCCACTACTGGAAACAGGATGCCAGGCTTGATGGACCTTCAGTCTGTCCCAGTATGGCAATACTTATGTACTTATGTATGCAAGAGGTGTAGGGTTGACTTATCTAGATGAAAAAAATCTGTTTGTAGTATGGTTGGGATTCTTGATGAATGTGTCTTTCCTGTTATATAATGTGTTGGAATGTAATTGTATTTTACATGCATTGCCTGTCACCTATTATTTCTCTGTGATTACTCTGTGACCTCTGATGTGAATTACTTAGAGAGGTCACACAGCTATGCAACTTCCTGTGGGGGTCAGACACAGTAGATGCAGCACATGCAGCACATGGAGCACATGGAGCTCATGATCTCTCCTAACCTGAGAGGATCTATGGTGGTGTGAGCATCCATTACCATCTAAGCACATGGAAGGAGCTGATAAGACAAATGTATAGTAATATGTAAATATAAGCCTGTCTGATTATAATCTAACTACAAACTGTGAGTAAACAGATGTTTTGTTACTTCAACTTTAAAGTGACTCAGCAGTGAATTATTCAGGGGTGAATGAGAGAGATGAAGAAAGAAATTAACATTTCTAAAGCTGAAGCTGTGTGTACTAAAATCTGCTAATTATTTACTACAAATAATCCAACAAAAGGGTTATGGGCCCAGGGCCAGGAATTGAAAAAGAAGAGAAATATTACCAGGCAGAAAAAAAGGCCACATTTTTCTCTTAAGTTTTAAAGGAAAAATTCAGTCTGTCTCTCTCTCCCCCCACACAGCAGACAGAAGGCTAAGAAAATGGCTGAGGGAAGAAATTCACCATTTTTCTATTCTCTCAAGGTGCCTAAATTAACTGAGTTTAATTATCGGCAGTGGGAACTAAGATTCATATGTCTCCTTCGAGCAAAAAGATTAAATATATGCTTAGACCAAGACAGAACAGCTGAAAATATGGCTGAATGGGACAATGCAAACTATTATGTGAAGTGCATGCTTTTGGAAGCTCTCTCAGAGAAACAAGCCATATTAGTGGAGGGAAAAGATACACCAAAGGACATTTTATATAAACTGAGAACTATGTATGCAACTACATATGCAAAGCAGCAACCAATTTGGTTGGCAGAGTTGAATGAAACCAAATTAAGGGATAAAAGTAAATGTAATGATCACATTATGCATCTTATGTCTTCATTTCAAAAGTTAGAACTTTCTGGAATTCCCATGTGTGATGCATTGAAAAGAGCATTTCTTTTTACCTCACTATCAAAGAAGTTTGATGTTTTTAGGTCTGTAAATGAGGCCATTGAAGGGCAATCTTTTGAACAGACAACATCAAAACTAAGGCAGGAATGCATAATAAATGATTCTGAGGAGATGTGTTCTCAAAGCAAGTCAGAGAGAAATGAAACAAATTTCTTGGCAAAGAACAGAGAAAGGCGGAGCTATGGGAAAACTCCACCCAAGGGCAAGCTGATTTGCTACTCATGTGGAAAGGAGGGACATGTATCTAAATGGTGTAAGGAAACACAAAACACTCCCTCTAGCTCACCTAAGCCAATGGAACTAAAGAATTTTCAAACCAGGAAATGTATGAAGGACAAAGATAAACACAAGGGCTTTCTAATGGCAGAAAAATCTTTGACTATGGTAAATAATAATTCAAATGAAAGTACTTGGATTTTGGATTCGGGGAGCACATGCCATTTAACCAATTGTAAGAATTTCTTTCAGGAAATGTGTCCAGAGGAAGGTATTCTTAAAACTGCAAACGCAGGGACTGCTAAGATCCAAGCAAAAGGTATTGGATTCTTAAAATGCAAAGTGTCTAATGAAGTTAAAGAAATTCCTGTAAGTGATGTCTTGTATATTCCCCAAGCAGTTTGCAATATGCTTAGTGTATCTACATTAGATAAGAAGGGATTTGTGATTCATTTTGAAAACAGTAAGTGCACAATCTCTAAAAATGATGAAGTGTATGCTGAAGCTTTTATGCATAATGATGTTTATAAGCTGAACATTTCAGGTGAAGCCTCACATATGGTGCAAGTAAGGAAGAATGATGGTAAATGTAGTCTGGAAATCTGGCACCGCCGCCTGGGACATCGTGATTCTAAGGTGATCCAGGATCTTCGCAGTGGGCAACTAGCCACTGGCATTCAGATAAGTGCAGATGCTGGTAAAATGGAGAAATGCATAGACTGTGTTACTCAAAAAGGTGTGAGACCCTCATTTCCTGCATACACAGGAAATAGGAGTAATAAAGTGCTGGACTTAATACACAGTGACTTATGTGGACCGTTTAATATCCCATCATTGGGAAATAACAGATTTGTGCTAATATTCTTGGATGATTTCTCTAGATATTGTGTGGCCTATTTGCTGAAAGAGAAAAGTCAAGTCACAGACATGCTGAAGAAATACGTAGCCATGGTGAGCAATAAATTTGAAAGAAAACCAAAGGTTCTTCAGACCGACAATGGTGGTGAGTTCACTTCACAAAGCATGCGCACATTTCTAGAACAAGAAGGCATTCAACATATCACAACAGTAGCTTATACACCAGAGCAAAATTCTGTTGCAGAGAGAAAATTTAGGTCACTTGTGGAAATGACCAGATGTATGCTGTCAGATAGCAATCTCCCTAAAAGACTATGGGGGGAAGCCATTCTCACAGCAGTGTACCTACAAAACAGAATGCCAACTAAAGGCGCTGAGCGCACACCACATGAGACATGGCATGGTAGGAAGCCAAACCTGTCACACATAAGAACATTTGGAAGTACAGCATATGCTCATATACCAAAGCAAAGAAGGCATAAGCTGGATTCCACAACAGAAAGGGGCATTTTAGTTGGCTATACTCCAGGACACAAAGGATATAGAATTTTGAATCTGAAAACTGGCATTGTTGGCATAAGACATGTTACATATTTTGATGAAAACAAAAGGGTTGATAAAGGCTGGATTATCCCAGATGAGCCTTATCATCCAGAATATGAAACTAGAACCATAATAGACATGCCAGTGTATATAAATGCCATACCAAGGCAGATGTCTGAAAGTAACTCACCTGTATCTAACGAGGAACAGGCAGAGGAAGCAGACACAGAAAGGATCATTGAAGAAGACAGTACAGTTGGAGAAGGGGAATCAATTGGAGAA
The DNA here is from genome assembly GCF_901765095.1 of Microcaecilia unicolor. Taxonomy (NCBI): domain Eukaryota; kingdom Metazoa; phylum Chordata; class Amphibia; order Gymnophiona; family Siphonopidae; genus Microcaecilia; species Microcaecilia unicolor. The sequence continues at coordinate 268,436,536 of NC_044031.1, read as the reverse complement.
GGACTCTCAGATATAGAGGATGCAGAAAGGTCAGACCAACCTGTTGTCAGACGCTCATCCAGGGAAAACAAAGGTGTTCCACCCCCAAGACTGTCTTACTTAACAAAGTCAGCAGAAGCTCAAGAGCCCTTAACATGGGATGAGATTGAGAAAATGCCAGCAGAAGAAGCTGCTGAATGGCATAAAGCTGCACAAGAAGAAATTGATGCATTGGATAAAAATAATACTTGGATTCTTACAAAATTACCTCCTGGCAAGAAAGCTATAGGATGCAAATGGGTATTCAAGTTAAAAAGGAATGCACAAGGAAAAGTGGAAAGGTATAAAGCCAGATTAGTGGCAAAGGGATATCTTCAAAAATATGGAGAAGATTTTGATGAAGTGTTTGCACCTGTAGTGAAACACACGACAATAAGAACACTTCTGAGCATTGCAGTCTCAAAAGGCATGCAAGTCAACCACATTGATGTGAAAACAGCGTTCCTTCATGGAGATATAACTGAAGACTTGTACATGGAACAACCAACAGGTTTCATAAATACAAAACAAAGACAGCTAGTGTGTAAATTAAACAAAGGTCTTTATGGATTAAAGCAAAGTGCAAAATGTTGGAATGAAAAATTGCATGAAATATTGACAAATTTAGGATTTAAGCAAGGTGAAGCAGATAAATGCTTGTACACTAGGTGCACAAATGGACAATATGCATACATTTTAGCTTTTGTTGATGATCTGCTCATTGCAAGCAAAAGTGAGCAAGAGTACAAGGACATTGTAAAATATTTAAACCTCAATGTTGAGATAAAAGAACTTGGTAATGTGTCATACTATCTTGGTATAGAAATTGAGAAACAAAATGATGGTTCTTATCTTCTAAGCCAGAAGCAGAAAATAAATGAGCTTATTGAAAGTTTAGGTATGCAAGATGCCCAAGTTGTAAGCACTCCCATGATCACTGATTTTCTGAAGGATGAAACAGTAAGAGAACCTTTACCAGATAACATCCAATATAGATCAGCCATAGGTAAGCTTTTATATCTAGCTACCACATACAGGGCTGATATAGCAAATGCAGTAGGAATTTTGAGCAGAAGGGTCAGCTCACCTACCAAATCAGATTGGACTGCAGTTAAAAGGATGGTAAGGTATTTAAAGGGTACCATTGATTGTAAATTAAAGATTTCAGCCAATAGTAATCCAAAACTAATATGTTACTGTGATTCAGATTGGGCAGGGGATCATTCTGATTATAAATCCACAAGTGGATATGTGTTTATGTATGGAAATGTACAAATTTCATGGGCCAGTCATAAACAAAGTATTGTGAGTCTGTCTTCTACAGAAGCTGAATACGTGGCCGTATCGGAAGCGTGCAGAGAACTGATGTGGATTGAAAAACTTTTGCTGGATTTCGGAATAGCTGAACAGAGACCAATCCAGATAATGGAAGATAATCAGAGCTGCATCCGACTGTCACAGAATGACAAGGTTCAGTCACGCACCAAGCACATCGCAACGAAATACCACAACGTGCGAGAGTTGGCGAAAGAAGGGGTCATCAGTCTACACTATTGTCACACCAGTGAGATGACAGCTGACATCATGACCAAACCGTTACCCAGAGAACGTTTTGTGAATCTGCGTATAAAGCTTGGACTTTGTATGAATAAATAATTGCATGACAGTTATGCATGAGAAGGGGTTTGTTGGAATGTAATTGTATTTTACATGCATTGCCTGTCACCTATTATTTCTCTGTGATTACTCTGTGACCTCTGATGTGAATTACTTAGAGAGGTCACACAGCTATGCAACTTCCTGTGGGGGTCAGACACAGTAGATGCAGCACATGCAGCACATGGAGCACATGGAGCTCATGATCTCTCCTAACCTGAGAGGATCTATGGTGGTGTGAGCATCCATTACCATCTAAGCACATGGAAGGAGCTGATAAGACAAATGTATAGTAATATGTAAATATAAGCCTGTCTGATTATAATCTAACTACAAACTGTGAGTAAACAGATGTTTTGTTACTTCAACTTTAAAGTGACTCAGCAGTGAATTATTCAGGGGTGAATGAGAGAGAGATGAAGAAAGAAATTAACATTTCTAAAGCTGAAGCTGTGTGTACTAAAATCTGCTAATTATTTACTACAAATAATCCAACATAATGGAGTTCTTCTCTTATTGTATATTTTTATTGTAATTTTGGAAACTGCTTTGACCTTCCTAGGAAAGGCGGTATATCAAGTACTTATTAAACATTAAACTTTTTGCGTTTTGAAAGCTCCGCATATTGTTTTTTCAAGGAAAAAGGAATCCAGAGGAAAACAAAATATCAGGGTCAGGGGCAAATTTATGTAGGTGTTTTTATCCTAGGCAGTTTTTCAAAGGGAAAATACCCTTGTACTGTCTCTAAGAATTTGCAACATCAGTAAAACTCCTTGCAACTACCAGCACTGTTTTGAAAATTCCTCCCTATGTGTTTATAGTGCATCTGTTCCTTTCAGCCTTCTCTTTTAAAGATGTGAAGAATACGATTTCCAATTTGCTCTTGGAAGAAAAAAAAACCAGAAGGCTCTATGGAATGCTTTTTGTTAAAGGCTATTTACGAAGACCTCAAGAATGCTGAGGATCCTTAAATAAGGAGCAGAAGGCTGAATCCAAAGATCAAGTAGTTTCTGCATTACTGGAACAGAAAAGGATAATGGGCAGATTAACTAAGCCATGTGTTTATTCTCTTTAAACTAGCAACATACGTACAAGCAGATTTCCCAACATATAGATCTGTTTATGATTTCTTGGACAAGTCACTTCACCCACCATTGCCCAAGGTAAAAATGTAGATGCACTTACTGTACCTGAATGGAAACTTGCCTGAGCTGCCAATGAAAAAGGTACAAGCTAATTTATGTGAAAATATACATTCTGTCCTTCAACATACTACTTTGCAGATATTAATAAGAGTTAAGAATATGTACTTACAATTCTTCATTTCTTGCCTTCTTATCTAGAACCAGATAGACTGTTCCAAAACTTCCGCTGCCAAGTTTCTGCTGTGTTATATATCTTCCTGCAACCACGGTCCCAGAACAAACAGAAGCAGATTCAGTACTACTACTCTTGAGAAGCTCTTGGAAATTCGGCATTGTTTGAAATTGCAGATGCATTTATATCTGTGTTTCTATTCTTATAAGCCAAGGACACTCATGGAGAACCATGTTATCTCCAACGATGTTCAGAGGAAACCACTTTAAACAAGAGAAACAAAGAATAGATCAGATTCAAGCTATGTTGGAATTCTAATACTGTATTACTGCATGGCTCTATCAGCATGTCTTAAAGGAATTATTTCATCTCAAAGTGCAACTACATGGAAAAAAATTTTCTCAAAACTCAAATACAAAAAGTTTGGTAAAGCATATGCAGCAGTGGAGAAATCAAATGAAACAGTTAATGCGGATGGAGCGGATAGCAGCGAACTCTGACCAGGCTGCAGTGGAGAAAGCATTTGAATGCAGATGGGCTCCTTTTTGGAGAACTTTAACCCCAGCAGCACAATGCAGATTGTTGAATGTATAAGGTTCTTGTCTGCATAAGAGTGTGGGACTAGAACAAAGAAATGGAACCCAACGAGGCAAAGGGGGGGGCGGAGGAGGGGGATCATAGTTTTGGGAGGAGGAACAGTTTTTTTTGGGGGGGGGAGATAGCCCAAAGTAAGAGATGAGGGGTGGAAGGTGGAGGGGAGGGTTAGGTGAAGAGGAAGGGGTAAGGAATAGAGCTGATGTAGAGGAGAAAGAAGTATATCTTTGAGATGGTGTTAATATAAAGTGTAGTGATGTGGACCATCATCAATAAAAATGATTTGAACGTAAATGGTAAAGCAATTCCCTACTGTAATTAATACAAAACCTTACTATACAATATTTATTATAAGTTTAATCATTTTAAGCACACAAATGGAAGTAAATTGACAGGGAAGATTGTATCACAGTACCCACCTCTTTGCATTATTATTTCAATACAAGAACTTCGTCTATGACTTTCTCCCCTAATTATTAGAAAAAAATAGCTACATTTTCTTTCATTCATCACAAAATACTAGAACATGAAGCAACAATGTAGGATTTTTTTCAGCTAATATTAAACTACAACCTAAGATGCCCTTTTACTAAAGGGCATTAAGCCTTTAACACACAGTTAGTGCACAAACAAGCTACCACAGAAATACATTAAAGCGTTTTGTGATAACTTGCCTGATTTTTATATTTCAACAGTTTTTATTGATGACAACTCCAAAAGTACAAATCCACCTTAACATAGCAGCATCAAAACAATTGTACAGAGCTCAGTGGAACAACACTTCAAGCATGCAACATTACGTACAGCCATCAAATTTTGTAATATAGCACTTATCCCTCTCTCCCCCCAAACCGTGTTCTGTATTTAACATTTATGTATTAACTATTGTTATAGATGAAAACGCATTACTAGCAATTCCTTATTAAACAATAAAAGTTGATAACAAATAATTCTATCATAACCCATAAACTTCTATATTAAACTCCAATAATTGTCTCGTGTTTTGCTCTGTGTATTATTACCTCGTTTAAATCCCAGCAATGTTTACAGACGAGACTTCTGAATATTTTTCTTCAAAGGAAACTTCTCTAAGCTATTATTGCATGTAACTCTTCAATTTACATAGAATATTACCTTTTCCAAAACTATATCCCCTTCCCCCCTCCCCCACCTTCCTCCCCTCTATCCTCTTAAAACAACTTTTTACTTCATGGCGTCCCTCTACCTCTCCCCTCAGTATAATTATCAGAGTGTAGGTTAACGTGTCCGGTTTCCCCTGGCACTTTACACCATTTTCTGAGGCGGGCTTCTCCAACTATGCATACTCCACTAACCACTCCCACTCCTAAAATATTTAGCCTCTCTCTCCCTCCTTCTCATGGCTCGGTCAGATTATTGAGCACTGCACTTCGTGCTTTATGATATTTTGCAAGTATCTGTTCCAAATGGAAATGAATGCTTTTCTTTTCTTTGGGGTGCCTCGTGCTGCTCTAGCCTCCCATAACATCAACTCGTGAAATTTATTCCTCCAAAGCCAGATGGTGGGTGGTTCCTCTTGCATCCAATGCCTCAATATACATTTTCCCCCACTGCGTATGCCTTGCCCAGTAGGAGATCCATGCTCTTGTCTAACTTGCCTGATTTTTAAAAAATATTTTTGGGAGGGGGGTATGTCATGGGTGGAGCAAGATGTGGAAGCATTAACCAGTGCACACTAACGCCTATGCTAAGATGTGCTATGGGCACGTTAGCATTTTTAACGTACGTAAATGGTTTACATGCATTAAACGCTAACAAGCCCATAGAAATGTATAGGCACGTTAGCGTTTAATGCGCCTTAAATTTAAAAGCGCAATAGAAATGCAAATGCACCTTAGTAAACATATGCCTAAGTACAGCATGCTAGCTAACTGGTTAACACAGGAGCGCTTAGCACTTCCTAAATAGGAGGCGATAAGTGCCCTGGCATTAACTCCTAGCAGGCACCACGCACAGCCTGAATTTTAAAAAATTGAAGACATCCTAAAGAGTGCCACTTTAGATTTGTAGTTAATGCACGGGAAAATTCTGTGTTAACTCCAAATCTAAACACATTATAGTAAAAGGGCCCCTAAGTTATTAGATATATTTCAGGGACGTACATAAGTGGAAATGGGGATATATTCTTCAGCACTAGCTTTTGAGGTACACTAGCTTTCACTTGCATCTAAGTCAGATTAACAGTTAATGAATAGGTTGTTGATTCTAAAATGATTCTTTCTCCATACTGCTGTGATGGAGCTAGGTATGACATTTAAGGCTGGCATACAGGCTGGAAAAAAAAGTTGTTAAAGTTGTTTTTGTGGGGTGGGAGGGGGTTAGTGACCACTGGGGGAGTCAGGGGTGGTCATCCCCGATTCCCTCCAGTGGTCATCTGGTCATTTAGGGCACTTTTTTTGGGACTTGTTCGTGAAAAAAAGAGAGTCCAAAAAAAGTGACCCAAATTTGCGCTAAAAACGCCTTTCTTTTTTCGATTATCGGCCGAGGACGCCCATCTCTCCTCGGCCGATAAACACACCCCAGTCCCACCTTCACCATGCCTCCGACACGCCCCCGTCAACTTTGGCCGTTTCCGCGACAGATTGCAGTTGAAGACGCCCAAAATCGGCTTTCGATTATACCGATTTGGACGCCCACGGGAGAAAGACGCCCATCTCCCGATTTGGGTCAAAATATCGGCATCTTTCTCTTTCGAAAATAAGCTGGAGAGTGAAGTAAATTAAATTTTTCTTTTCTACAAAATCTTCAAATTATAATCAATAGAAATAAAATAAAACAGACAATGATACCTTTTTTATTGGACTTAACACATTTTTTTATTACCTTTCAAATGTAACCCTTCTTCTTCAGATCAGAAATAAGCAAATGTTGATAAATAACAGTATATATATATATATAAGTGAACCATCAAAGCATTGCAATGACAGTCTCACAGGAAGAGGGTGGGGTGGGTAGGTGAGAAACATGGGAGCTGGGTGGATGAGACAGGGAAAGATGCTCATCCACTCAGCTCCCATGTTTCTCACCTTAACCACCCCACCCTCTTCCTGTGAAACTGTCATTGGAATGCTTTGATGGTTCACTTACATATACTGTTATTTATCAACATTTGCTTATTTCTGATCTGAAGAAGGGTTACCTTCAAAAGCTAAACAAAAAATGTATTAAGTTAGTCCAAAAAAAAAGGTATCATCTTATTTTCTTGTCTCTTGTTTTATTTTATTTCTATTGATTACCTTTAAAAGTGGACTAACCTGGCTACCACATCACTCTATTCAAATTGTAATAAATTGTTATATTTTATATTTCTTGGCCTGGAACACTGGACTGCAAAGTTGTGACCAATGCTCCCAGGCCACATCTTAAAGGGGTCAGGAGTGTCTTAAAAGGGCCAGGAGGATCTTAAAAGGGGGCAGGCATTAGTTCGACCACCCCCTTACCTCTAATTCCATCATGAAAGGCCCCTTTCCTCTGATGTCACTTTTAACTCCTAACCCTTACTCACTTGTTCAGCACTCATTTTTATCATTCCCACCTTTGAAACTCCCTTATTTGTCCTGTTTGTCTGTCCTAGATTGTAAGCTCTTTCGAGCAGGGACTGCCTCTTTATGTCCAGTGTACAGCGCTGTGTAAATCTAGTAGCGCTATAGAAATGATAAGTAGTAGTAGAAGTCTACTATCCTCCAGTAACCCCTCCCCCAAGTCTGCTTTTACTAGCCCCTGGGGCTACTACCACTAGGGGTAAAGTTGTTTTTACTGTATCTTAATTTCCTGCAGGAATTGCAATACCACAGGTTAGTCAGTGCCATGTGATCAACCTCGTAAGCTGTGTTATTTTTACTGACTGACAGCATTCAGCTGCATCTACTGAGCTACTACTGAAAAAAAAGTGTGAGCAAATCTAAATAAATAACATCTTAAAAGGGCTGGACATTAGCTAGCCATTTTACCACAGCCTCCAGTAATATTGCAAAACTACCACTAGGTATTGCTGACATCATTTTAGACCCTGCGCTAGCAGCAGCAAAAGTGACTGAGGAATTCTTGCCTTGCCCTTCCTCTTCAGTGTGGCAAACAAGCAAAATTCTCTAGGACATTTGGTAGCAACAGGTGTTCCCCGGAACTCACAGAGTGGCAGCTTCTAGACCATCATGGAACCCCCAGGCCCTGACAATTCAACCAGAAGGAAAAGATGGCTGTTAGGTGAACATGCACACAACCTAAGCCTAGGACCCCTGGTTTCCAAAAAGAGTTCATGCGGTTGTAGCAACTATTATTGAAATTAACAAAGATTTAATGAAGCTATATTTTTTGTAGTAACCCTCTAGTACTGCAAAAAAAAAAAAAATCCCTTCATGCTGTATCTAGTATTTTGCACTAGCTTTCAGTGGCTAATGCGTAACCCAATGTGGGCCACCATCTCCCCATCCCTTAACTTTAAAAATTTAGCATCCCTACTTCCCCTCCCCAAGGCATAAGAGTAGAAGCCCCCTCCACCTGTCACCAATCCCAGGTCCAAAGAAGATCTTCCTGACCCCACCTCCCACCAACATTCCTAGAATGACACCTCAAGTTGGCCCTCTGCCCTCACCCTCTACCTACTGCATTTGATACGGGCCTATGCTTGACCGGCTAAAGAGGGAATATGACAATGTTGCTCTGCAAGTACCAAATTCCAAAACAGCACCAGTTGACCTAAAACTGTCTTGTGGGGGAAAAAAAGGAGAGACCAGTCAAATTTAATCAGCATCATTTTGGATGTGATCCCAGCAGTACAATGTGGCGTTATCTTCTTAGTTGACTCAATCACTTGTAGCCTTATTTCAGATGCAACAGGTGGGGGGAGGGGGTTGACATCCCTTACAGAAAGTAGAGGGAATGGAAAGAGTGTGGGCCCAACAAAGCCCTTCATCCTGGGGCATAGAGGGGTGAGGCATTTTAGTATTTTTCAGGTAGAGGTTGTTCAATATTGGGCTACTCATTACCACCACCAATACTGCATCATGTCATCTGCTTCAAAACACCAGGTTTAATGTCCTTTACTACATAAGTCTTTTAAAGCGGTACTTTAGGGCAGATAATGCCCACCAAACTGGCCATTAAAATCAGCAAATAACATGTTTTAATGCAGTTTAATATTCTGGCCATTAAAAAATTATTGGTAAAGCAAAGTTGGAGTAACCTCTGCAATTATTAACATAAAGAATTTTAAGAAGCTTGTAGTAAAAACCTGTAAATGCTCATTAACTTAATTCACTGTAATATCACTTACTGTTTTCTACAGTGCTCTTTACCTTATCTAACAAAAAACCTCTTCATTGCCTGTCTAGGAAGTATCACTGCTTCTTGACTTCTGTAAAGCAATAAGTGATCTCTTGACTTGTCTTACCTCGTCGGGGACAGGTTAAGGTGGCCGGCAGCATCAGTGATGAAATGCGTGCAGGCTCGGCCCTTCTCCCTCTCTGTCTCTCAACTCTGGTCCCGCCCTTGCAGAAACAGGAAATGAGGGCGGGACCAGAGTTGAGAGACAGAGAGGGAGAAGGGCCAAGCCTGCACGCATTTCATCACTGATGCTGCCGGCCACCTTAACCTGTCCCTGACGAGGTAAGACAAGTCAAGAGATCACTTTTAAAATTCGGACGGAGGGAGGGAGTGGGCCTGGAACTCGAAAGGGGGGACGACGACCCTGGAATTCGGAGGGAGGGAACGAACTACTTCTGGTGGGTGGAATATTGGGGGTGCTCAAGCACCCACAGCACCCACGTAGTCAACGCCTATGTGTAAAATGAGTTTATCTTGTTGGGAAGACTGGATGGACTATCCAGCTTATTTTCAAAAGAGATCACTGGCCATCTTTCGACACAAATCAGGAGATGGCCGCCGTCCATCTCGTGAACCCGGCCAAATCGGTATAATGGAAAGCCGATTTTGGCCGGCTCCAACTGCTTTCCGTTGCAGAGCCGGCGAAAGTTCAAAGGGGCGTGTCGGCAGGGTATGGAAGGCGGGATGGGGGCGTGGTTAAGACGGCCGGCTTCGGCCGATAATGGAAAAAAGAAGGGCGTCCCTGGCGAGAATTTGGTCCGCTTTATTTGATCCCTTTTTTTTTAGGTCCAAGTCACAAAAAAGTGCCCGAACTACCCAGATGACCACCGGAGGGAATCGGGGATGACCTCCCCTGACTCCCCCAGAGGTCACTAACCCCCTCCCACCCTAAAAAAAACAACTTAAAAAACTTTTTTTGCCAGCCTCTATGCCACCCTCAAATGTCATACTCCGGTCCATCGCAGCAGTATGCAGATCCCTGGAGCAGTTTTAGTGGGTGCACTACACCTCAGGCAGGCGGACCCAGGCCCACCCCCCACCCCCACCCCCACCTGTTACACTTGTGATGGAAAATGGGAGCCCTTCAAAACCGACCACAAACCCACTGTACCCACATGTGGGTGCCCCCCTTCAGCCCTTAGGGCTATGGTAGTGGTGTATAGTTGTGGGGAGTGGGTTTTGGATTTTTTGGGGGGGGCTCAGCACCGAAGGTAAGGGAGCTATGTACCTGGGAGCAATTTCTGAAGTCCACTGCAGTGCCCCCTAGGGTGTCCGGTTGGTGTCCTGGCATGTGAGGGGGACCAGTGCACTATAAATCCTGGCCCCTCCCATGACCAAATGCCTTGGAGTTGTTCGTTTTTGAGATGGGCGCCCTTGGTTTCCATTATGGCTGAAAACCGAGGGCGCCCATCTCTACAGCCAGCGATCTCAGCATTTGACCTAAATGTTGAGATTTGGGCGCCCCCAACCGTATTATCGAAACGAAAGATGATGCCAATCTCGTTTCGAAAATATGGTTGGCCCCGCCTCTTCACGGCGCCGTCCTCGGAGATGGGTGTTCCCGATCGAAAATGCCCCTCCACGTGTGCTGGTTCATCACAAGACTTTTGACATTCATCAGACGTTCTGCATGCCTGCTTACTGTGCTTGTTGCTCGCTGTGCTTGAAATGTGAAACAATCTTGCAGACTTTCTTGATCAGAGACTCCACCAATGTTTGAGTGAACAATTCATAATGAACAACTAACTCTTGTGCATGGGCCACACAGCCAATGGCACAGATATCGGCTATGCACAATGCACGGACCATATTTGCGTCATTATCATGAACTCCAATGTGCGACTTTCCTTGCAGTCCCCATTGTGTTACAGCTTCTTGCAGTTTTGAAGCAAGGTACTCACCATCATGATTCTCCTCAAGCACCACTGCGCTTAAGATCACTTTATGCCTGGTTGGTCCAGGGAGGAAGTGTCCTGTGAAGATGAGCAGGTCTTTGTTGGATTTGTTCGCATGCAGTTATGAAGGGCACTCATTTTGCTTTTCCTGGCAATTTCTTTACATGCTCAACAATAGTATTATAAGTTGCAGGAATGAGTGAAGTACGATAATACTTCCGACTTTAGTTTGTAGTACTGAGGACCTGCAGATCAGCAAAATTCAGCCACTTAAATGCTTCACCTTCAACAATGGAGTATGGCAACATGTTGATGATGATGACATCCATAATTGCTTTGTTAATACGTTTTGCTTCTTCACTGCCATCAGCGAATGGTGCTTGACAGCTCAGCACAGCTGCAAGAGTTGGCTGGATTAAAGCAGCAGATACCGTGGGTTCATCTGCAACACTGACTCTGGCTTTCTTGCAAGTCACCTCAACGTAGTTTTCAGTGACCCATTTCAGATAAATGCTGTTGATTTCCTTGTGAAATTTAGCCAGGTGACTTCAGTCTATGGACAGTATGAAATCTAGGCTTGTTACTGCCCAGAGACAAAATATTGTCACACTCCTTGCAACAGGCTTTTCCTGGCTCAGCAACGTTTTCAAAGAAATTTGAAATTAGATTTGTTGTCATTTTATATTCTGGGTTTATTCACACCAGTGCACTTCACACTTCTATCAGAATGCTATAATTAAAACTGAAAAGAAAAAAAACCATAACACACATCCATTACTATGACAATGCTTAAATTTTACATATATTATTAGAGTAGCCCCTACCTTGCTGGCCTGGGAGTCAGGGAGAGAGAACAGGGAGGGTAGCAGTGAGGGCCGAGGTGTGGGTGTTGGAATTTAGAATGAGATCCTGACTGTATACTTTTATCTACCCATGCACACACAAATGTAGCATGGATTGTTCTACTATTTGGGTTTATGCCAGGTACTTGTGACCTGAGTGGCCACTGAAGGAAACACGATACTGGGCTAGATGGACCATTGGTCTGACCCAGTATGGCTGTTCTTATGTTTATAAGTGAGCTGGAGAAGCTGGAACCTAAGGCAGCAAATGGGGTATTTGCCCCAGTACAAAAACTTAGATTGTGAGCCCACTACGATCAAATAATCTGTATGTAATAAATAAACTGTACTACACCACGGGCCCAGTGCCTCTCCTTCTCTCCGCCCCACCCACCACACGCTTCTCTCTAGAATGAATCAGTGGATTTTTTGATTTAAGAAACAGAATGTTGCATTTTTGTTTCTTACCTTCTGACACAGTGTCGTGCAATTCGCTCACATACACACATCTCTGAAATGAATCAAATGAGATTTTTCTTAACGATACCATTTTTAATCAGCATGAGACCTTTTAAATTTGTGCCTTCTCTTTCTTACTGTGCTCCCTGTTCTGCTAGCAAAAGAACCAAGCTGACAGGATCACAAAGAAAAAGTTATAGTTGGGTCACACACTCAACTCCCTCCATTATCCTCTCCCCCTCCCAACAAAATTTTCTCTCTGGTACCTTTAAAGAACTCCACCAAGGGACCCTCCACCAAGGGACGACCCCCCCCCCCCCCCAACACACACACACACACACACACCCTTTTGGAATTAATCAAATGAGATTGTTTACAGAAAGGATACATATTTTTATTCAGCTGCTGTTCTCCATGTGAAACACAAAATCACCCCCCCCCCCCCCCCCTTCTCTCTGGTATCTTTAAACAACTTCCCCACCCCCCTCTATGGAATAAATAGGTAGATACACTTTAATCAAGGAACACAAGGACTTTCTTACCAGATGATACTGTGTCTGCTCTGCTAACAAAATAATTGGCTCACGCATGTTCCTGTACTTCTTCCAAGAATTGCAAGAAGCAGCTCGACTCCCTTCTTCTACAGCTCCAGTTCGGAACTCATATTTGACTCCTTGGTTACACTGTACACAACAATGTATCTAGGAATGGCACAGGGGCAGCTGGGAGTTGTAGTCCAGAAGAGCTCTGTACCAGAGATTCAGAGGCAGCTGTGTACTCACTTTCCCAGCAGCCCCAGCGCTGAAGCAACAGTGCCCATAGAATGATGGGATGCTCATCAGCCATTGCAATTTACAACCGATATATAGATTGCTGGTTGAGCTCTGCTTCCCAAGGTGAGGATTTTTCAACTGAGCTGGGCTGGCAGTGGCCCCTAGCCTAATGAGCATTCCAATTGGTGCTTGATTTCTATTGGTTGTCTGAGCTTCTCTTCCGCGTAGGCTCTTAGCCAGAGACAGTTCAAAGCTCAGAATACACACTAAACATAAACACCGACTGTGCCTTCTGTTCTAAACGGTAAGTAACCTTTTTTTTTTTTTTTTTTCTGCTGCCACTCAAAGTGTGGGGTTAAATGTGTGACCTAACTGAAACCCTGAGGAAATGTAGTACCGCAAACCAAAACCTGCAGAAAACAACTGTTTGAGTTTCTGCACCAAAACCGAATTTCAGTCGGGCTCTGCCCCGGAATGCCCCCAACCCCCATTCGCTGGCTTTGAGTAAGACACTAATCTCAGCTGTGCCACTGACAATTAGGGGCTAGCACCATTCAAGCAATTTAACCGGTCAGCAGCCAACTAAATCACTTTGGGGCAGATGTTCAAAATACTGCCACAACAGGGCCGGGAAGGAACTCCCTAATGCTCAACGCTAATGACTTGTAAATTTAGGTGTGTTGTTAGCATTAGGAAGACCTGTTGGAGGACAGACAGTGTGTGGCACATGCGCTCAAGAGTTGTGTGTTATTTATTTTTTATTTGTTAAGCACAAATCTTAAGCGTATGCCAGACTCAAAAGGGAAAAAGGCCTGGTGGACCCCAGACCTCCCACCCCCCCAAAGATGAGGTCCTGTGCTGAAGAAAATGGGGGGGGGGGGGGGGGAAAGAATGTGTCCCATCCTAGACCCAAGGGCCTTGAAGAAATTCCTGGTCACAGAAAAGTTCAGGATAGTGACCCTGGGCACCCTTTGCCCAGTCATTCAGGCTCAAGATTGGTTACGCTCTCTGGACTTAAAGGATGCCTAAACTCATCTTCTATATAAATAATTCCCACCTCCAACGTTCTGAAGCTCACTCCGTGGCAGTGAAGCACTGAAGCCCTGTACTGTTCGCTGTCCGTAGCCTAGGCTCTCACCATCACTCAGAGATCCGCCCTCAGCCACGCCCCATCCAGACATAATTCTCTACTCCAGCGTTCTAATGCAGCAATTTCCGTAGTTGTGTAGACTGCTGTTCCCCCATGAGTATGTGCCCTGCCCTCACGTCACAACGTGATGACGTCGAGGGCAGAGCCCTGACACTCAACGAATGGGCTGCACGGAGCGGAATACGCATAACAGGGAAGTGTAGCTCCGCCCTTGCGTCAAAACGCAATGATGTCGAGGGCGGACCGGGAAAGGCATTGTACCTGGGCCATGGGAGACACTGACGCTAACACCCCTCCGCTGCGAATCGGAGACGTCAGTGACTAGGGCACCTGGGGCTTACCCATCAAGGAGCTGAGGATACCCCCTCTTCTGCTGCGTGAGGCCTGCAAGACGCCTGAGGATCGCTCGCGACGTCCCTGGCTTAGGCTGCCCCCAACAACTCGCCACCACCGAAGTGAGGCAGCCCTTGAGTGACTACGGCACCGGGGGCTTACCCACTCCTGCCAGGAGGAAGGGGCGAGGGATGATACCTGGACACTGGCCCTGCTAAGCTCGGACAGCGGAACCCACAGCGACTGCCCCGCCTCCGGCAGCATCTCAGCTGGCAGTTTTCCCCTGAATATGCACCAATGAGAAAGTACCCAGAAACTGAGGATACAGGGCTCTAACTCCCTACAATCAGGGAAATCCTGGGCTGCTCAGCAGCCTGATCACAGCTCAAAAAAACCCAAACATAACATTGCATTTCTGTTCAGAAATGTATTTAAAAAATACCAGCATCAGCATTTAATTTAAAATAATAACAGGGTGGCCAGCAATTAAGCTTAAAATTGTCCTGCAAATGGGGCTACAGTTTCAAAAGCAGAAAACCATGAGAAGATTCAACAAACTCCTCAAACAGTCCCTAGCCTTTCACCACCACATGACACAATATCTCTGCCTTACAATAATATTCCTCAGAGTCCTGCAGAGGGGAGATTCCTGGGAAAGACAAGTCAGTGGAATTCTCACTCTAATGCCACATACACAGAAGCAGAGTGTTTTGGTTTAAGTAACACAGATGACATCACACACACACACAGACAAACGATGTATCTTGGTCTCACACACTGTGTCTGAACGACACACAAACACTCACTTTCTCTGTCTCACCAACACACACACACTCTATGTCTCACACAGACAGACTGTTTCTCTCACACACACAGTCACTCTCACACACACTCTCTTAAACATACACACTCTGAGGAAAACCTTGCTAGCACCCGTTTCATTTGTGTCAGAAACGGGCCTTTTTTACTAGTATCCTATTACTTCCAAATAACAGGAAGTATCTCAGATTTTGGGTGGGAACACATCACTTTCAGTACCGCGTACTGCTATTTGGCCTCAAGTCAGCTCCCATGGTCATCACAAAATGTCTAGCAGTAGTTGCAGCATCACTATGCAGATTAGGAGTCCATGTGTTTCCCTGCCTGGACGATTGGCTGGTGAAGAGCATGTCGAAGGATGGTGCTCAGGAGTTCATGAGGAGAACTATTTGGGTGCTAGAGCTACTAGGATTCATTTTAAACTACCCCAAGTCCCATGTGCTCCCTGTTCATCAATTGGAATTCATTGGAGTCCTGCTTTCTCCCTGTGCTGAGGGCAGACACTTTGGTCTCCCTCACCATTCAGGTTTGAACCAGCCAAAAGGTCACAGCTCAGCAGGTGTTGAGGTTACTAGGCCGCATGGCCTCCATGGTCCACATTACTCCCTTTGCACGTTTCCATATGCGAACCGCCCAATGGACCCTAGTTTCTCAGTGGTCTCGGACCATCTAGCAGATGCTGTCCGCATGTCTCCAGAGCTTGTTCAGTTCCTTCTCTGGTGGACAGTTCTGGTCCAATCTGATCATGGGACTTATAAGTACATAAGTATTGCCATACTGGGAAAGACCAAAGGTCCATCGAGCCCAGCACCCTGTTTCCAACAGTGGCCAATCCAGGTCACAAATACCTGGCAAGATCCCAAAAATGTACAAAACATTTTATACTGCTTATCCCAGAAATAGTGGATTTTCCCCAAGTCTATTTAATAACGGTCTATGGACTTTTCCTTTAGGAAGCTGTCCAAACCTTTTTTTTAAACTCCGCTAAGCTAACCGCCTTTACCACATTCTCTGGCAGTGAAATCAGTTCCAAATTCATCTGGTGCAAAAGGTGCTGACTATGGATGCATCCCACTTGGGGTGGGGAGCTCACTTAGATGGGCTCCACACTCAAGCTGTTTGGTCAGCCCAGGAGACAGATCTTCATATTGACCTTCTAGAGCTTCAGGCGATATGGAACACTCTAAAGGCTTTCAGAGATCGGCTGTTCAACCAAATTGTCCATTTGAATGAGTACAATCAGGTTGCGATGTATTACACCAACAAGCAGGTAGGCACAGGATCCTACCCCCTGTATGTCAAGGCAGTCAGGATGTGGCACTAGGCTGTTCGAAACAGGATAGTTCTTAGAGCCACATACCTGGCAGGCAAATCCAACAGCCTGGCAGACAGACTGATCATGGTAATTCAACCTCACGAGTTGATGTTCAGCATGGTTACTGCCAGCAGGGCCAGTGCTAGACCTGATTGGACCCAGGGCAGATGCTAGGGTTGGGGCCCCAAAGCTTGCTTGAAGATTGTCTCTCTTTCAGCCGGGCATGTTTGGGGCCCCCAGTGATATGGAGGCCCAGGGTAATCGCCCTGTTTGCACACCCCTTACGCTGGCCCTGACTGCCAGGCAGCTTTTCATAGTGTGGGGCACCCCCTCAGTGGATCTTTTTGCCACTCAGTATAATCGCAAAGTACTGCTCCAGACTCAGAGCACATGACAGACTAGCGTCGGATACCTTTCTCCTCCATTGGGGGAATGGTCTTCTGTATGTATATCCTACCATCCCTCTTGTGGGGAAGACTTTGCTGAAACTCACACAAGACCAGGGAACCACGATTCTGATTGTTCCATGTTGGCCCAGGCAGATCTGGTTCCCTCTTCTTCAGGAGTTGTCCTCAGAAGAACCTTGAAGATTGGCTTGTTTTCCGACACTCATCACGCAGAATGAGGGATCTCTTCTGCATTCCAACCTCCAGTCTCTGGCACTCAGCCTGGATGTTGAGAGTTTAGAATTTGCTTCCTTGCATCTCCCAGAGAGTGTCCGGGTTTTGCTGGCTTCCAGAAAAGATTACACCAAGAGGTGTTATTCTTTCAAATGGAGGAGGTTTGCCATCTGATGTGAGGGCAAGACCCTAGATCCACTTTCTTGCCCTACACAGCCCCTGCTTGAATACTTTCTACACCTCTCCAAGTCTGGTCTCAAAACCAGCTCTGTAAGGGTTCACCTCGGTGCAATCGGTACTTACGTCACCGTGTAGTGGGTAACCAATCTCTGAGCAGCCTCTAGTCATTCACTTTATGGGAGGTTTGCTTTAACAACGTCCCCTATCAAGCCTCTTACTGTGTCATGGGACCTCAGTGTTGTCCTTACCCAACTGATGAAAGCTCCTTTTCAGCCTCTTGATTCCTGTCCACTGAAGTACATAGTAACATAGTAAATGACGGCAGATAAGGACCTGAACAGTCCATGACCTGGAAGGTCCTATTTTTGGTGGCTGTTACTTCGGCTTGCAGGGTCAGTGAGCTTCAAGCCCTATTGGCAGAACCACCTTACACAGAGTTTCATCATAACAGAGTAGTTCTCCGCATGCATTTTAAGTTCCTAATTAAGGTGGTGTTGGACTTCCATCTTAACCAGTCTTATCGTCCTGCCAACATTTTTTTCCCCAACCCTCATGCCCATCCTGGCAAAAGCACACTGCACACTTTGGACTGCAAGTAAGCATTGGCCTTTTATCTGGAGCGGACTAGGACCCTATCAACAGTCCACCCAACTTTTTGTTTGTTTTGATCACAACAGGATGGGGAAACACACAATTTCTAATTGCTTGGCGGAGTGCATTTCTTTTGCTTATGCTGAAGCTGGAATGACTCTTGAGTGTCATGTCAAGGCTCACAATGTCAGAGCCATAGCTGCGTCGGTAGTCCACTTGAGATCAGCCTCTATTGAAGAAATTTACAAGGCTGCAACGTGGTCTTCAGTCCACATATTCATATCTCATTGTTGCCTTGAGCAAGATACCCAACATGACAGTTGATTTGGATAGATAGTCCTGCATAATCTGTTTGAGGGCTGGAATCCAACTCCACCCTCCTAGGCCCATTTAATCTCTTCCAGCCTGCACTCTCACAACCAGTTTGTATATAGTTTCAGGTTAATTGACTTTTTGACCTTGCCATTGCAAGTTCCTTTTGTCCTAATGTTGTTTTTGGTGAGCCTGATAACTAGGGATTCCCACATGTGAGAATTACGGCCTGCTTGTCCTTGGAAAAAGCAAAGGTACTTAACCTGTAGCAGCTGTTCTATGAGAACAGCAGGCTATATATTCTCACATACACTTCCACGTCACCTTGAAGTTGGCTACTTTTGGAACTATCTTACTATACTGATGGTTCTGTGCTCGCATGGCAGGTGGGAAGGTACTCGCGCATGTGCGATAGGACTGCTGTCACGAGCTCTTAAAGCTGTATACAGTTAGGCAGCATTCTGACCCAGGCGCCATGGATGACATTACTCATATGTGAGAATATATAGCCTGCTGTCCTTGGAACACCTGCTACAGGCAAGTACCTTTTTCTTTATTGGGGGGATTTATAATCAACTAGATTTCCCAAATCTAGTCCTGGAGTACCCCTTGCCTGTCAGGTTTTCAGGATATTCACAATGAATATGCATGAAAGAGATTTTGCGTATAATGGAGGCAGTTTATACAAATCAAGTTCATGCAGATTCATTGTGGATATCCTGAAAACCTGACTGGCAAGGGGTACTCCAGGACTGGACTTGGGAAACACTGAACTAGAACAATGTGTTTTAATCGCATATGAAAGAAAAACACAATTTATTGTTTGTTTTTTTTTCTGTCTGGCTATCCATAACAAGTGAGATCACAGGCAAGGTGCTCAGTGGGCATGTATACAAGTCCGTAGCATAAGCCTGGTGCCCGAGTCCTGCACTGCTAGAGGGAGGAGTGGTCTACTGCTGAGTCCTGCTCGGCTGCAGCTCCTTCCAACCTTCCCTGTCATATCAGAAATAAATAGGTGTTTTCTTCCAGACTTTCTACCTCCTTGTACCCTCACACAGTGGCCTTCACTCCCAGTCCTTGAGGGCCACCAACAGGTTGGGTTTTCAGGATATTCCTAATGAATATTCATTAACTGTATCAAACATGAGCTCTCCCTAAGTTTTCTGCAGATCAATTATAATTCTACCAAATAACTGCATTTAGTTTATGCTTATACTTTAATCTTTATTCAGATTCTCTTGTTTACAATTTCTCAATTCTGATGAACACTTACTATTAATTTAACCCAGTCCACACTTCCATACTCCATTCATTCACATCTCATTCATTCTCGCGAAACCACATAACTCCCATATGCAGTTTCCAATGTACATGAATATACTAAGCAACAAGGAAGCTATATGGCACCGGGATTAAGATAATCCCCTTATGCGTTTTCAGTCCTTGAATCTGGCATCTTTCAAAAACCAATTATATCAAAGTCTCAAAATGAGTCGGAACAGTTATTCCCAGAATAGGGAATAACTAGTGAACTAGTTCGCTGATGTTACTGTTCTTTCTTCTGGTGGCTCATATGCTTCTCAAATGTTGCCGTCTTTCAAGATACTTTTAATTTCTCTTATCGGGCTCCTAACTCGCTTCTTGTAGGAGACCGTTGAATATTGCTTGCACCTTTGTGATTGAAGTCCGCTATAACTCCCAACGCTTGCAATGCGTTTCGCCTTCTGGCTTCATCAGGGGTTAGCTCATGTTTGATACAGTTAGTAAATAGTACGGAGAGACATTATGGCTGCAGCAGGGTGATCCTCAAAAACAGGGTTGTCAGGGGAACAGAAGCATTAGAGATAATTAATGAATATTTGAGTAAGAAGGATCTATCATAAATTATTTTGCATTTCAAGATTGGTTCTTTTTACAGACGAAGGGGGTTGCCATGGGGGCTACAGTAGCCCCCATGGCAGCCTGCCTTTATATGTCTAAGTTTGAAGAGCAGTATATTAATAACACCGTGTTTAATTCATCCATATTATTATGGAGAAGGTGCATTGATGATGTACTCTTAATTTGGAAGGGCAATCATGAAGAGCTGCAGATATTCCTTACTCAAATAGTGTAGGTTACAACATCACTTTTTCTAACCAAGGAGGGAGCGCAGAGGTCTGTTTTTTGGACATACTTATCAAATATGAGAACACTAGGTTTATCAAGCAAAATTAATGGGAAGCCCACTGATCGTAATACGTTACTCCATTATCAAAACCACCATACCCTGTCTTTGAAAAACAGCATTCCCGTGGGGCAATTCTTAAGGATACGCAGATTATGTTCAGATAAAACTAAATTTTTGGAACAAGCATGTGACATGGAGAAACGTTTTATACAGAGGGGTACCCCAAAAGAGTAGTGAGAAAGGCTTTCAAAAGAGCACATAATGTACAAAGAGAATGGCTTTTGACAGAAGCTGAACCGGTCAGAGAAACACATAGTCTCATCACATGCGTTTTACCGAATGAGCCTGGCATTGTTGCCATCAGAAACATTATTACTAAACATTGGCCGTTGTTAGCCATCTCTCCAGAATTTGAGGGGAGACCTAGATTTGCCTACTCACGGGGGAGCAACATAGGAGAACATTTACATTAAAAAATGAATATACAAAGACATGATGGCGGGCATTTTAGATGCCTGAGGTGCATATAATGTCCTTATGCTTTAGAAAGCAAATGGATCTATGTACCTAATCAGCCTGATAAGAAATTTTATTTACATAACAGGACTGATTGTGATTCAGATGTGGTAGTTTACGGAATCACTTGCCCATGTGTAATTGGGATGCCCAAGCTGGGGATTGTTTCTGCTGTGGCAGATTGGGACTCGGCTCCAGATAGTATTCTTCTCATCTTCTCCCTCTGCCCACATGTTGTGCTGTTCCAAGCTTGGATATAAAGTATTCCACTGTGGAGAGTCTCTAGGGAGTGGAAATGCCAAAATAAAACAGCAAGCTGTCATATGTGCTTGGTTACCTCAGATTGCGCCCAGCACAGCTTTCAGATGCTAGTCTTTTCCACATTTGTACAAATGGCGCATGAACAGCCAAAATGTAACTTTAATGGAGAGTCAGTTGTAACATGCACTGTTCTAGGCTTGCTTATGATTTTATTCACCATTTTCTGTTGCCTAATAAATATATCTGGTTGTAGGCAATATCTTTCTTGGTGTCAACGCACTGCTGCTCGACAGTTCTGAGATGTACCAGATATCTCCTGCTTCGCTCCAGGCTGTAACTTGTGAAATCTTCCTGAAACACCAACTCTCAAGAAGAGAGAAGCATTTTGCTGTTCATTGGCAGCTAGAACATAATTTTTCTGTCTGGTCACAGATGTACATTTTCAGCATTATTTAATAGTGAATTTCTCTTGGCCTTGC
This sequence comes from Microcaecilia unicolor, assembly GCF_901765095.1. NCBI lineage: Eukaryota > Metazoa > Chordata > Amphibia > Gymnophiona > Siphonopidae > Microcaecilia > Microcaecilia unicolor. The sequence goes on along the minus strand of NC_044031.1, from coordinate 268,414,875 downwards.
AGAATGGGCATCCATGGGCTAATGAGCTATGTGGGGTCAAATAATCAGTTCTTCAATGATTTGCAGTTAAGAAATACCAAACTAATTATTGATGGCAACAATTTGTACCACCGCCTTTACTTTGATTCCAATTTGGATGTCCAGCTTGGTGGAGATTATGATTCTTTTACTGATATCGTACACAAGTTCTTTGAGACTTTAACTGTTTGTGAAATCTACCCCTATGTTGTGTTAGATGGTGGCTGTGATCTGTCCAACAGGAAGCTTGAAACCCAGAAACAGCGTGCCAGGAATAAGATCCAGCAGGCACAGTCCCTCTCCAGGGGTGGGGGTGGAAATGTACTGCCCCTGCTCATCAGAGAAGTCTTCAAGCAGATCCTGACCAAACTGCAAGTACCTTTTGTCCAGTGCTTTTCAGAAGCAGACCGAGATATCATGACATTAGCCAATGACTGGAACTGTCCGGTGCTGAGTTTGGACAGTGACTTTTGCATTTTTGACCTGAAAGCTGGTTATTGTCCTCTTACTTACTTTCAGTGGAAGAATATTTGCACTTGTAAAGACACAAAGCAGTGCTACATCCCAGCTAGGTGCTTCTCCATAGAGAAATTCTGCACTCACTTTGGTCATATGAACAAGGCCTTGCTTCCTCTATTTGCTGTACTGAATGGCAATGATTATATTAATCTCCCAGCACTGGAAACCTTCTTTAGCAGGGTGCGTTTCCCTGTTGGGATATCTGGTTCCAGTGGCAGGAAGCACCTCCGTATTCAAGGCCTTTTAAACTGGTTATCTGGTTTTCCTGACCCTGCAGATGCCATTGACGGTGTAATACATTATCTGAAGAAACACAACAAGGAAGAAGTAAGGGAACTCCTTCGTTCCTCCATGGAGGATTATAAGCCGTCAGATGTGAACCTTGAAGACTTTTTTCAAAATGGAGCCTATCTATCTCATGATGCCATGGCTCTGAATTTACCAAAATGGGTGCTGGAGGCTTTGGCAAAGGGTCAACTGTCTCCATTCCTCAGTGATGCTCTTGTTCTAAGAAGAACATTTCTTCACGTTCAGGTAGAGAATATGCAGCGGCCTAGCGCTCACGTGATTTCACTGCCAATTCGTAAAGCTCTTTACAGATTGGTATTGACTTCCTCCCAAAACTTGAGAAGGGACTCCCAAATTAGTAAAGTGTCTAACAAACAGTTGGTAAGTGAATATGACAGGATGTATGCTACCCTTAAAAAGTCAAGTGTGGATGCAGAAATTGGACACAGGGATTCCTGCCAAGATGGCTTCCTTTTGGATACACTAATGGAGGTAAATATTTCTAAAAATACCTGGTACATAACAATGTTCTTCATACTACCATTAGACAATGAGAACCATTAACCATCAGCAGCAGTCATTTAATTTCCCATGTTATGGGAAAAATACATATGGTGTATAAATGAATGCAGAAGAGAATAGAAAACATGGGTGCAGTCAATCTCTAGAAAGCTGGGGAAAGCATTTTTTTTTTCTTGCTTGCTCTATATTTGATGTGCTTCCTTATTTTACTTTGCTCAGTGTTTTGGGATAGGAGGAGGAGTGTGGTGTTATTTGAGTGAGATTTCTCTGCTTCTTGTGTTTTTATTTCTCTGGTCCCCTTTTGTCTCTCCTGCCTGCCTTCATATCTTCCTCTGTCCATCTTCCTTCCTCTATTCAAGAAAAAGGGTAGAGCAATTCTACCTCTTAATGGGCCTTTCAATATCTCATTTCCTTCTCTCTGCTAGCACTCACCCACATCTTCATTTCTCTTTCATGGCATTTTCTCTCATTTTCTTCCTTCTTTAGCTCTATTTCCTATATCAAATATATTCCTCTCATATTTCCCCGTGAACTTGCCCCATATCACATAAATTCTTCTGTGTGTTCTCTATGGACTTGCATCTCCAGGAACCTTAGTCTTCTAGGCCAGGGTTTCTCAATCCAGTCCTCGGGACACACCTAGCTAGTCAGATTTTGAGGATACCCACAATGAATATCTTTGTGGGTATCCTGTAAACCAAACTGGCTAGGTGTGTCCTGAGGACTGCTGTAGGCTAATAACCAGATATCTGGTCCCTGAGGCTCCTTTTACTCTTATACACCTGCTATTCACAAGGAAGTGTGGCAGGGAGGAGAAGCAGCTCAGGAGTTCATGTACTTTCATCAGCCAATAGGTACTCATCCTGCAGGGAATGGAGGGGAGGGTCAGGTCCTGGCAGTCTTTGTGTTTCTGGTCAGTTGTGAAACACAGATGTCTCCGATCTGTGGTCCAGTAGCATGGTCTCCACTGGACCCCATAGAAGATGCCTGGAAGAAAACATTTTCCACCTTTTGTCTACATGTTGTTGTTTTTTTATTACTGTGATAGCACCTAATTGATAGCATACTGCACTTTTGAACTTGGGAGAACTGATATAGTCATTATTCTGTTAATAGACCCCATTGAGATTTAAAGTAGATCAGATGTCTAGTTGTTTCATCTCCAAATACTGTATAATTTGACCTCTTGCAGGAACGAACAGCTTGTGCCCCCAATGTGTTTCTGACTTCGGGGGCATTTACTTGAGCTATTTCAAAACTTTATATGACCTTGATACATTCTTGTTAAAAATATTACTTAGCTTAAGATACTGGGCCAACAGAGAAGAGGCTGATGATTGTACATCATTAAAGTACAGCCAAGCTGAAACAAGTGGGGAAAGAATGTGGAGTATGTCTCATGGAATTGTTTCCAACATCCCCCCCCCCCCCAAATTCTATGTGTCTGACCCACAGATGAGAGGGGAGGGACAGTTTGAATAGAGCAGTTCCAAACATTTATTTGGGTTGTATTTAAAAAAAAAAAAAAAAACTGAAACGGTGATGTTTAACCATCAGTGTCATTGTTAAGGGATTTCAAAGGATGTATTTAAGTTTAACCACAGTTTGTCTGTCTCAGTACACATAACAACTAGTAGCAAACTACTTGGTTGATTCCCACTTTGATAAAGAAAGTACTTGTATATAATACGTAAACTGATTTCGTTGCATCACAGGCAGTATATCCAATGCATGGCCCAACTGTACATAGCGACCACAAAGAAAATGGATCACCAGGTTTCACATCCAAATTACTAAGACAGCCGAGAATAGAGAAGGATATGGTAGCAGTGTGCTGGGGAAAGCGTGGGCAGTATGCTCCAAGGAATTATTTTCAGTTCCTATGTGTGTGCTTTGACTGGGAGAATAAAGAGGAGGGGGAAGGAGCAATTTCCTAACTACTACCTATCAGTGTTTCTATGGTGCAGAAATAAAATTACTGCTCCCATAGAAATACAGTGGGCCATTTTCTGGTTGGGGGTGGGGGGACTTCTCTGGAGCCCCCGGTCTAAAACTAGCCCATATTTTTTAAACTTTATGAACTTTTAATTGGATTTTCACCAGCACCAACTTTGGAGAGCTATTGTGCCTCCAGAGATGAAGTGACATTCTTGATCATTTACACATTTCTTTTCATCATTCCATTGGATTGGAAAGAAAAAAAAATGTTTATGGCATTCTCCACTGCCCAGGTAAATAAGGAAAGAACTTCAGATCTGATAGTTATATGCAGAGCATTTAAAGATTTTTCAGAGATAAACCAAGTTGATAAAACATTTCTCAGATGTGGCCAGAAATGCATGCGCTAGCATGTTTTATTTTGTCGGAAACACATGGGGTAATTAAAAAAAAAAAACATTTTTCTACTAGTAAAAAAAGGCCCGTTTCTGACACAAATGAAACGGGCACTTGCAAGGTTTTCCTCGGCTTATGTATGTTTGAGAGAGTGTATGTGAGAGTGACTGGGTGTGAGAGAGAGTGAATGTGCGAGTGTGTGTGAGAGAGAGAGAGTGAGTCTGGGTGCGAGTGTGTCTGTGAGAATGTGTGTGTGAGAATGAGAGTGTGTGCAAGTGCGTATGTGAGACACAGTGTGAGAGAGAGAGTGTGTTTCACACAGATACAGTGGGTGCGAGAGAGAGAGTATGTGAGACACAGACTCTCTGTGAGACTGAGTATATGAGACCAAGAGAGTGTGTGAGTGACTGTGTGACACAGAGAGAGTGAATCTGATACAGTGTGAGACATAGAGTGTGTGAGAGAGTGTGTGTGTGTGACAGAGATACCTCCCCTCCCCCCCCTCAGGTGTCAGCCCCCCCCCCCCTTTCTCTCTGGTGCCTGAGCGTTACTATGCAGGACACTGAGCTCTGGCTGTACTTCAAGGAACTGGCTAATCCTATTTAATAGAATGTACCTCCAACATTGGTCACTTCTGCTTGTCATGAACCCGGAAGTACGTGATATTAGTTCAGGAGATGGATACAGAGAGCAGGAATGCCTCAGCCATGTAGTCAGCTTCAGAATGTTGGAGGTGCGTTTTATTATATAGGATATGTAAAGTATGTTTTATACAACTGTGTTGGTGAGTGTATAAGTACATGTGCAGACCAAAAACTGTGTACTTTTTTTTTTTTTTACACAATTCAACAGGTAGGATTTCCCCAGGGGTAGCCTTACAAGGGCAAATTAACTTGTTAAATTGACTAGCATCCTGCATGCAGTTCTTTTACAAACAAACTGTATCTTCTATCCAGTAATGTGAAATACTGGTAAATCAGAGACACTGCAGCTGCTTCTTTACTGGAGTCCGTATGCAGAGCTGGTTTGTCCTTGTGTTATACCTTTACTTCACACAACTCTTAGAATTCTTAACCCCTCCCCCCCCCCCTTTTTTTTCCCAGTTTCAGGACCCTCTCTTGAATCTTTTATTAAGTATGTCCCATATCATTCCATTGTGCCTTATTCTGAAATCCCTCATTTCATCGCCCACTTTCTCAACTTCTTATTCACCACCTTTACCCCTCTAGTCAAGTGCTTCTCAACCTAGTCCTTGGGGTAAATTTGCATGCACTGTCATCTTGGTATGCATACTTATTGTGGATATCCTGAAAACCCAACTGCCTGGGTGTGTCCCAAGGACTGAGTTGAGAAGCTCTGCTCTAGACAACAAAGGCTTACCACTACACTTGATTCTAGGCCGTTATGTTACAAATCAAAACTTCCTACTCATCATTTTACGCCTCACAATGGATTATCACCTCTGGCAGATACTGGTCTGACAGTTGAGACAGCAGTTAGTCCCTGTGCATTCCTCCTAGCCCCATCCAGACCATGGCCATTCCTGAGGTCTGCTGAACAAGATGTGAGTCATCTGGAATACACAGTGTGAAAAGAATGACCCACATCCCGGACCACTTTGATTCAGGACCTAAGCACCTTAAATTTAGAAAGGAAAATCAATAGTTATTCAAATTTTATCACTTCCTGCCAATCTGGACATATCTGACGAAAACCCTTGATTTGTACCTGGCAATGCACTGAATCTCAGCTATTGGTAAGCAAACCTCTGATACACCCATAGTTGCCCCTATTCTGAAGGAGTGAGTTCCATATTTCCTTAGATCTGTCTCCACTATCCTTAGTGTTTTGTTCAACACTGCTGTGAACTTGAAATGAATGATACTCCATCATTATTCATCAAAATCACTTGCCCCCCATGCACCTTTGTTTCGCAGGAGTTTCCTGCTGCTTCAGGGCATAAAGGGCCATCATTGTGCTTGCAACATCAAATGTCCTGCCTTGAACCTGAAGCAGTGAGGTACTCCTGCGAAACAAGGCCCTTGTTGGCAGTCAGGACCGTGCTGGCATTTTAGATAATGAATAAACTCATTGGAAATCCCTGTCTAAGAAAAATTACCGTCATGTGCAGGTAAGTTCTGAAAAATGTCTTTGAGCCTATTTATGGACACTTGATTTATTTAAATTTACACACAGTTTGAGTTTTTATTGGATTTGTACTGTATTCTGAAACCGAGGGGCAGGAATGGGCCTACAGTTCTGTCTAGCAACTGCTCCACCATCTCTCATTGTAGCTGCCACCTCTACCAAACAGAAAGGGGAGGAAGAATTAACATCCGCAGGATCTCAGTTACAGGTGAACAAGACAGTGGCTTACCTAGGGTATTTTATATCACACAGTGGCGTACCAAGGGGGGAGCGGTCCGCCCCGGGTGCACGCCGCTGGGGGGGTGTCGACTCCGCTGGTTCCCTGCTCCCTCTGCCCCGGAACAGGGAACCAGCGGAGCCGACGCAGCTCCCAGCGACGTGCACTTGGGGCGGAGTGGCCCTCCCACCTGTCCCCTTTCCTATGACAGTGGTAAGAATGCGCTCCGAGGGGGGGGAGTGCATGCGCGCTGAGGGGGGGGGGTGCCCAGCGGCGAACCACCCCATTGTGTCAGCCGCCCTCGCTATGGCACTGATATCACAACAAGGAATAGAGAGTACTAGTGCTATACAACAACACAACAATTGCTCTAAAATGGTGGCAAATAGTACTTTTGAAAAACTATGGTTCTGTGAAGTGCATTGAGCTTTTAAAAGGGAAAAAGCCTCTGAAACCAACCCAACCTCCTACCCAGATGAATGTTTTCAAAAACCAAGGGTTGAGGAAAATCAATGGGTTATTTCTCATTACTGGCATAAAAAAATCCTTAAATTCTTTAGTACAAAATGCTAAGCGTCACAGAACTGACATAGATGGATCCACAAAAAGAAGTAAAAGACTACTTAAACCTCAAAGTGCAGGTAAGCAAACAACGTGTGTATGGTTGGTCCATCACACCAACTTTGGACAGAGTTTCACTGTAGGTAGCTGTGTCAAGGCGTGGGTGACCTTAAACAATGTGTTATAACAAAATAATTAAAATGTGAAGAAAACAAACACGTGCATTCAAAATATAAAAAACAAAGTGCAAAGACAAACTCGATCCAAAAAGTCAAAGGCTAAAGTATATAGTTGAAAGGAAGTACTTGCCAATTAACTTAGCCACGTTCAATCTTTGTAGTTAAATATCCTGCGATGATGTTTTCAGTAAACGTATGTTACAAATTTTAAAACCAAAAAGAATTAAATCAGCTACCTACAGTGAAACTCTGTCCAAAGTCGGTGTGACAGACCAACCATATACACGTTGTTTGCTTACCTGCACTTTGAGGTTTAAGTCAAGTAGTCTTTTACTTCTTTTTGTGGATCCATCTATACTCAGTTCTGTGAAGCTTAGCATTTTGTACTAAAGAATTTAAGGTTTTTTTTATACCAGTGATTAGAAATAACCCATTGATTTTCCTAAACCCTTGTTTTTGAAAACATTCATCTGGGTTGGTTTCAGAGGCTTTTCCCCTTTTAAAGCTCAATGCACTTCACAGAAACATAGTTTTTTGAAAGTACTATTTGCCACCATTTTAGAGCGATTGTTGTGTTGTTGTATAGTATCCGGGGCCGGTCATTTTTTAACACCCCCTCCAAAATCCAGTACTAGGCATACCGAGAATGCAAAACACTCAGGATGTATAGAGCAATTCTACCATACCATAAGCAGTGATTTCTACAAATCACACAAGGGTTGTATGTAGGAAAAGGAAGCATCTTAAACACTGCAGTGAGCACTAGAACATCAATTCACCTTTTGTAAAACAAAGATCGTCGATCCTGCATCCTGCACAGTCAGTGCCAACTGAAAGCCATGTCTTTTTCACAGACACAGATACACCCTAATCCACTATAGAATAAGTAACCATAATCTATTTAGACAAAAATTAAACTGAAACCCCAAGAAGCCAGATCTGCATATAATGCAACGTCACAGAAACAGAAAATGTCCACTAGTACTGTGCAAAATATAAAGATAGCAGATGTAAATTTCACCACTTTACAAATTAACAATTAGAAATAAAACAAATATAGAAAATAAAATAATACCATTTTATTGGACTAATACATTTAGCTTTCAGAGGCCAAAACCTCCTTCCTCAAGTCATTACAGTATACTGTTGTTACAGTATCCTATCCTGACCTGAAGAGGGGGTTTTGTTCTCCAAAAATTAGTCAAAATGTATTAAAATTAGTCCAATAAAAAGATTACCTTATTTTCATGTCCAATTTTTAAACATTAACACAGCTACAATACTACTTTATCCTAAAGAAAAAAAAAACCCCTTTTATTTACAGTTTGTTGTCTCTGGTTTCTGCTTTCCTCATCTTCACTCTCTTCCGTCCATCCAGCATCTGCCCTCTCTCTCTCTCTTCCTTCCAACCACTGTCTTCTCTCTCTCTCTCTCTCTCTCTTTCTCTCTTTCTCTCTCTCTCTCTCTCTCTCTCTCTCTATGCCCTTTCCATCCAATATTTGCCCTCCCTCTCCCATCCAGCCAGGGTCTGCCCTCCTCTCCCATCCAGGATCTTTCCTCTGCCCCCTCTTTTCAGCCCTCAGATCCAGTCCCATTATCCCACCTTCCCTTAGTTCCCAGTTTCAGCCCCAGCCTGTTTCTTCCACCAGTCCCAGAGCTTCAGCCCCAGCCACTTTCTCCCTGTCCCCTTTTCAGCCCCTAGTTCCAGAATTAGCCCCCTTATCCCACCTACCCTCCTTTTCAGACCCCGGTTTCAGTCCCATTCATCCACCTGCCTTGCATTATGCCCCAGCCCTATTCTCTCATCTGCCCCCCCCCCTTCCAGACCCATTCTCCCTCCTGTCCCAGGCATGGCCCCGTCCAGCTACAACCCCCTTCTCCCATCTGAGCCCCCGACCCAGTCCCCACCTGTCTACCCTCAGCTCCCTCGACAGCCCCCTTCTCTCTGCCACCCGGCCCCCTGCAAAGCACTTTATAAACATCTGAATTGGCAGTGCCAGCGTGCAGCGCCTCATGTCCGCCTGTGTCTTATGTAACTTCCTATTTCCGCGAGGGCGGGACACAGACAGTGATGGGAGGCCCGAGGCGATCTGCTTCTTTCACAGGTGGGCGTGAGGTACTGCATGCTAGCGCTGCCCTGCTGATTCAGATTTTTTTAATGCATTGCAGGGGGCCGGGTGGCAGAAGGGGGCTGTCGAGGGAGCTGAGGGTAGGCAGGTGGGGACTGCGGCACCAGCAGCATGAATAAAAAAAACAGAGCGGGAGCAGAGCACCCCCCCCCCCCCTCTATGCTTACACCCGGTGCAGACTGCCCCCACCAGAACAGGATATGAAAGCCTTTAGAGAAACCCTAAAACAGCTGATGTGCATCATCAAGCTGAGAGCAGGATCAAATCCATTTCCTCAGGACTTCTATATTTATGGGAGATAGAGTACCTCAAAACCCCTTTCATTCTGTACCTCCTACTGCTAATGTAATGCCTTGCTTCAGGCACTTGGTTACAGGTTCTTGGCTCTACACTTCTATGCAGTCAGGAAAGTGACATGCTGATTTATTAAATCTCCAGCAGACATATTTATTAAGTGACCTGCTTCTCCCTGCACTTGACATTCTGATGCCACCTGTGGATCCTCCCCCAGACTGATCTGACTGGGCTTCACTGACTACTTGACTGCCTATCCCCTCTGCAAAAGGAATGCCCCCTTCCAAGACATAAATTTGTTCTCAGTCATCTTGTTTCAGAATCTTTAGACAGCTCGGACCTGTGAAACAAGTGTGGGAGGATTGTGTCTGAGAGCATGCTCAGGTACAATCCTCCCGCACTTACCCCTGTGGTCAGAGCTAATAGTGTGCATGCTATTAACTCTGATCATAGGGGCGGTATAGCCCCATGCTGTTCCAGTGCTAATTTTAGAACACTATTTGGAACAACGTGGAGCTTATCATCTGCCTGTGAGTTCCCCTGCAGAGTACTGCCTATTAATCGTACTGGGAGTCCCCCCTGTTGCTGTTTATGCCTGCTACTTTTTAAGGCAATATGGTGAGAGTAAACTAAATATTTATTTATTTTTGTGTTTATGACATACCCCACATTATCCCAAGCAATCTCAGGTTCAATATGGCCTATAAAGCACAGTGAAAACAAGCATATACGGAAAACAATGCATAATATGTTACACATAATATCAAAAGTACAAAACCATTCCAAAGATAAACACCACCAAGATAACACAAACTTGTGTAGAACTGTAATCCTAAACTAAACCTGGTGAAGTTCCCCATGGAAAGAAATTTCCTGAAGAGGAATGACTTCAATAATTTGCAGAATAGTAAGTAATTATCTTGATATCTGATGGTATTTGGTAGAGAGTTCCACCATTTGGTACCTTGAAAAGTGATTTTCCTGTAATTGGGAAGAAGAAGTTGGAGAAAATTTCTAGTGCCAAAGTGAACATTACACAGAGGGAGCCTACTAGATTTTATTAGTAACTTGAAGCTATCAGAAGGAAAGAAGGGTCTAATACACTTCAGTTTCCAGTTTGCTAACCACAGAGGAAACCTGAGATTCAAAACATGAGATGCCTATGTATAGGGTACTCCCTTCTTGCCTCTAAAAGGGGGGGGGGGGGGGGGGGGGGAGCTGAACAGAAGAGACTGAAAAAAGGCCCTTCTCTTTTATAATAATGGTAACATTTATTAGAGTAAATAAATGGTTACAATAAAATCTATTTTATCCCAGTATTACAGAAAATTGAATTCTTATTTATATCAGTCCCAATTTCAGTATAAGGAAAATAAAATTCTCTCTCTCTCTCTCTCCTTTGGAATCTATCAGAATCTGACTTAGTACAAGATGTGCTTAGGCAGAATACTGAAGGTTAATTTTGTCCAATCACTTAATGCCGTATATTTTCTCTCTTGTCTGGTATTCTTCAACTCTGACCTCTAAGGTCACCGTCACATAATTCTGTTTCTTTGGTATTTTTCTCAATTGTTTTATCATTTGCCCTTTGTAACCTCCTTCCCTCGAATACTTATCACTCATACTTGTCCTTCACTGAAAATGTCCCTGTATTATGTTTAGAGCCTGTTTAGACACTTGTTAAAGTTTATGGCCCATTACTAGGGCTGAGCAAGCTTGTCTATGGTCTGTGAGAAGACCCAAGAAGACACAAGCTAGCTAATTGCCCTACTAGATCATAGATAAGGGAATAAATTATATATACAAAACTGACTGATGTGCAAAACCAGACCGCTTTATACTAAACATCTATCAATAATGAAACCCAGTGTTCTCAGAGTGCTCCAAGGGTAGGAAATACTATCTATGGTGAAGCTACTGATTAGGTTCTAGTCAAAGGGATTGGTCAAAGTGAGGAATTTTAGTTTTATCTTTGTTTAGCTTTAATTTTAATTCCGAGGCCCAAGATTCCATCAAGTTAAGACCCTGCTTAATCCTGTGAAGAATGTTTTGAAGGTCATATTTAAGAGGGATAGTGACATCATCGGCATAAATGACAGGTTAGAAGCTGCGGGATTTCACACTATCTCCCACCCACCCACCCAGTCACTCACACCCACTCACTCACTGAAGCTGTGCTATGTCGCTGTGCTGTGCTCTGTTGTGGAAGAACTGGTCCCCCTGGTTCTGCAGCCCCCCCCCCCCCCCCCCCCCAGCTCAGGCCATATACACTAACCCCTACTTTCCAGTATCCCTTTGCTGATCCTGGCTACCCATTACAGGTTTCTTTTAAATTGCTCTATCCTGCTTGTTCCAGCCTCTCCCACCCTGAGCTGCTGGAGGGATGGGAGGACCAGGTGCAGGAGTTCAAGCCAGCGAACTTATACCTGGCTGGTAGGCCTAGCCTGCCAGCATTTTCCATACCATGGATCTTGAGTGAAACAGGAGACCCTTTAGCACTTGAGAAATAATTCCTTCTTTATCTGATCAGTCGAGTACGGCTATCGGTCGGTCACTTTTTGGATCAGTGTTCGCCATGCCTTCCAATCTCTCACAGCTTCTTTCAGTTCTGCTATGTTCATTCCAGTATCTTCCCTGAATTCTTGGGCGGCCTCTTTTTCTTTTACCACTAAACATGCCAAGCATGATGTCTTTTTCAAGGGACTTGCTTCACATTATGTGACCAAAATAAGAGAGCTTTTGTTTTGCTACTTTGGCCTCCAGCGAGACTTTTTTGTTTGATACATTCCAGAACTGCTTGGTTTGTTATTTTGGCTGTCCATGGGATGTGTAACAGTCGTCGCCAGCACCATAATTCAAATGCATCAATTTTTTGCCTGTCTGCCTTTCTCAGTGTCCAAGATTCACAGCCACATGTTACTATTGGGAAGATGATTGCACTGACTAATCTACATTTGGTTGCCAGGCTGATGACCTTGCTCTTCCAGATGTTGTTCATGCTGACCATCACACTTCTTCCAAGTGTTGGCAGTCTCTTGATCTGAGGGAAGCACTCAAGAAAGATGAACTTTTGACAACTTAAATTTCTTCATTGATCTTGATGTCAACATTCACATTTTTTGCTGATGTCATGATCTTTGTCTTTTTGATGTTCAGGTGCAGTCCAACCTTCTCTCTTTCTTCTTTAAATTTCTTGATCAGATGGTTAAGATCCGCTCTTATTCTGATATAATTTGTACCCTGTTAACACAGTGTCTCATTGATTGTTCTTCTTCCACCAGGTCTCTGAGATGCCTGTTTTATCTACGCCATCATTTAATGCTACATACTCTTAACTCTCCCATCTTACTTTTTAGGCTTCTAGCACTTGTATACAGACACTTCAAGTTGTGTTCTTAGAAGCTGGTGAGGATAATTGTGCATCCTTTACCCTTTTCTCTCCCTAAACACTCCTGGCTTTCTTTCACTATTGTTGAAGTGCCTCTATTAGGATTCCCTAAATGTCCTGTTCCTAGGTGACTGTTGCCCCTCCCCCCCTTTTATTAATTTTGAAAGCTGCTCTAACTCCTTTTAAAAATTAGTGCCAGCAGCCTGGTTCCATCCCGGTTAAGGTGGAGTCCATCCTTTCGGAACAGGCTCCCCCTTTTCCAGAATGTTGCCCAGTCCCTAACAAATCTAAATCCCTCATCCCTGCACCATCATCTCAACTATGCATTGAGACTTTGGAGCTCTGCCTAAGTATTTGAAGTAGATCTGTCAGATCAGGCACAATGAACTAAACAAGGATCTTTGACACCCCAAAAGAAACCACTCCAATTTGACAATATTGAGCCAATTTCCTGATACTCAACAAAATCTTTTATCAATGTGTCCAGATGGGTCATAAAAATGTCAACATAAATGGACAATTATGTTCAACACCTTCAACTGTTAATCCCCTAATAGACCTAGAATTCTAAATAAGCTGAGCTCTAGAGCCAAGTCAAACAGCGATGGGGATTGGGGCAGAGAAAGCCCTAATAATAGCAATCGGGCTGTGGGGGCAAATAGAGTGCAGAAACCCATCTGCTTTTAAATAGGTAAAAAGATAGGGCCACTGTACCCTATCAAAAGCCTTGTTGGTGTCTAGTGCAATTACAGCCCCTAACAACCTGCCTCATTCAGCCAACTGCAGGATGTTAAACCTGCAGGTGTTTTCAGTAGACATGCATCTGTGAATGAAGCCCGTTGATCCGGATGGATGAGACAGGAGAGGCAAATTCTCCAGTCTGTTCTGGAGTACTTTAGCTAACAATTTCATGTCCATGTTAAGTAGCGAGATTGGATGGTATATCTCAGCATCCTCCACCTCCCCATTCTTCTTATGTAAGAGCATTATTGTGGCATCTAACAACTCCCCTGCCCCATTGCCTTTGGGATAATGTATTTATAGAAGATGAGGCAATAGGAACTTTCATTTATTCTAATATATTTAATAAGATACAAGAGAACCATCAGTCTAACTTCAGCAATGGAATGGCGGTATAGTCTTTTACTGCTTAATCAATACTTATTACTGGGGACATCACCTGGTCCCTGAACCCCTACTTTCTTTGACTTTATAAAAAAATTTGGGAACAAATAGTTCCAAAATCATGCCAATACATAATTGTGTCCAGGACTAAAATACAGTCACAATCATGTCACTTATCTTTAGTCTTAATATTAGATGCTTCTCTGACCACATCATCTAGATGCCACTTTAAGGCTTTTACTTCATTGTTATCGCTGTTACTTCACCAATGCCACTTTATTGGTATCAGTGGCTTTAAAACCAATCCCTGGCATGGGCTATATTTAGAAAACTCTACAGTCCATTCAAAATATTAAATTCCTGGCATCTTCCTTCAACAAAGGTGTGGTACTGTGATCGAGGGCAGGTCCGGAGTCCAGGTAAGACAGACCACACTGGTTGCAGGTAAAGGCAAATATTTATTGAAAGTATTAGGCAAGGGGTCCTGTTCACAGGAAAGAAGAGGACAAACTTAAAAGCAAAATCCTTGAATGTGACAACATCTTTGGGTGACCTGCTCCTGCAGGGCCACAGCATACATTCCTGTCTCTTGGCACACAGCACACTCTGCTTATCTCTGGCATGGCTCTCCAGTCTCTTATCTACTCGGGACAAAATATAAAGTCTGTGAAGTTCGAAGTTGGACTTGGCCCACCTGACTGTAGTCATTGTAGTTTACACATAGGTGGTGGTGGTGGATTCATATTTCGTGGGGCATTGCTGCTTCCTTCTGGGCCTCCTTAACTGAACTGTGGCCCTGCCTTTTATATTAATGGCAGCTCACCTCCTGGCTGCAGCCCCCCCCCCCCCCCCCCCCCCATATCACTTCCTCTTTGGGCAGGACTAAGAGGTTTAAGGTGGTTCTGACTCTGTGAGGGAGTATTTTTAAGGAAACAAGGTAGTGTCCTATAGACTCCCTAACAAAAGGCATCTTTGTTGAATCAGAATGATGGAACTGATTCACATTTGCTGGCTGCCTCACCCTCCATACTGCTTGAAGCCCTGTCTATTACTGAGGCTCCTCATGCATCTGGCTGGACAATGTCACTTCATCATGTGACAGCCACCTAACTGAAGTGAGTGCTTCACGCTTTCTGTCAGAAGCCTCATTCAAATCTTTGCAAGAGAGATCTCCATACTCTAGATTGTAATGGGCTCTTGACTACTAGTTGATAAGAAATGAATCATTAGAAGATTACTCAGCATTTTGTCTCCTTGATCCTGATAGACCCTGTATAGATGCGTTGCAAAAGGACTTTAGCAAAATGACTTGCTTCATGTATATAGTTTTATTATGAACAAGCGGATGCTCTTCTCGGCTCCAAAGTCATCTCATCAGTTTAGAGGTGCTGCAATGTCAGTGACTCTTAAATTTTGCCTCACTAGATTCTGTCTGCAATGCAGCTACCAGGTTTTTTTCTTCGTAACTTCACTGCACATTGTTTGGACTAACCCTCAGCATGAGACAGTGCCTTTGGTCAAATGGTGCCGGCCAGTCCATATGAGCTAACAACTATCACAGTCAGCTTTGGAGTATGAAACTGAGTAGCCCTAAGTTTGGGAGTCTCCCACTTGTGTGCCTGACTCCGTCCTGCTTGTTAATGGAAACAGCAATATTGCTCACCTGATAACAGGTGTTTTCCACAGATAGCAGGATTGAAAAGACACCCAAACCCATCCATATTCCTGAGGGTTGCTTGTATTGAGCTGTGAAACCATCTCAGCTGAGGAGACTGCTGTGTGCGGGAAAGGCTGCAGGTGCACAGAACCTTTCACTAAATTTGGAGTTCCGGAAGAGCAGTTAATCACACCACAATGTTGGCCACTTGTGTGCCTTACCAATTCTGCTGTCTATGTGGAAACACCTGTTAAACATGATCTGCATTACTTTACTAACTTTTAATAACTGGAATAGCCTATCAAAAATGGCTGGCAAGAGAGATGTGCATAGATACTCTCCTCACTTTTGCACAAGTGTTTCTGCTATACAGTTGTTCTTGCACAGTTCTGTCATCCACGTACACTATCATACACACCAAATCTGTGTATCCCTCTTTATGTGTTTGGTGTGTGCTAGCCTCATTCATTATGTACCATTTGTTGTCTAGACTAGTGGTTCTTAACCCAATGCTCAGGACACACCCAGTGACTCAGGTGTTTAGGATATCCACAATAAATATGTATAAGATAAATTTGCATTCATTATCTCCATTGTATGCAAATCTATCTCTTGCATATTTACTGGCTAGATGTGGACTGGGGTTGAGAACCCTGCTCTAGACCTGTGGGAAAAGCATTCATCTGTTGAACTCTCTATATCGAACAAAAAGTTTCATGGACCAATCTTGGTTGCAAAATTGTGAGATCAGCCAGAGGAGACGGAATCCATTAGATGTCACCCAACAAAATAGGCAGTTTTCAGCATGATTAATAGAGACCAGCACACAAATACTGGTTTAACTGTAGGTAGAGGATAGTAAGGAAGTCCTTTCTGTGAATCAGTTGTATTGATTGCCTTCTAGGTGTCTGTTGCAGAACGTTTACGGCTACTGCTAGAAATCCTTCAAGTGGAAACCATTGTCCTGGAAACTGTCCCTGTCCCTCTGCAGCTCCTTGTTGCTGTGGTATGTTACTGGATCCGTCACAGTGAGCCCAAAGTGAAGCTTCATCACTTCCAAGCATTGCTGATGGGAATTGTATGCGGAGAGTTACACCAGCTAATATTCAACCTAGGTAAGCATCTTAAGACCAGTGACAAATTTAAAAAATATCTTTTTCATCAATGTAACAGAAAAAGAAGTGAATTTTAAATTGAATTTTATATCCAGTTAAAGGCACTGCAAATTGTAGTTTTGCCATTATTGATATCCCAGACTGATTACTGCAATGGAATTGTAGTGGGATTGCCATCCAGTTTAGGATCCCTTTTTACTAAGCTGTGCTTGGCGCTAGCGTGTGCCTAATACCGTTTAAAATCGCGTACCATGGGATGCACTAATCCAGGTGCTATTTTTTTTTATGGGACGGGGTGTGTTGGGGGCGGAGAGTTATCATTTCTGTGCTAAACAGTGCATTCACCTGATCACACACTGACTGGTTAGTGCAGGATTACTGCATGAGCCCTTACTGCCTACAAAATGGGTGGTAGTAAGTGCTCACATGGTAATTTTTTTTAATGGCTGCACGCTAAAGCTAACTAGTGCATGGCTTTTAATATAAAAAATAGAAAAGCAGCTATTTTATGGCTGTGGTAAAAATAGTCTTAATGTGTGAGGAGAACCTGCACAAGGGTATAGTAGGGCCACTTTTTGCCATAGCTTAATAAAAAGACCCCTTATTGTGGAAACTTCAGTTAGTACAGAAGTGGGAAAGCGCAGGTTATAAATGATACAATACAATTAGGCAGGCATGATGGGAAAGAATGACACCAATGCTGAGACTTTTGCATTGGCTTCCAGGACCTATTTGTATAAAACTTAAGAGGTAGATATTGAAAGAAGTGTAACCGGGCAGGAGAGGTTGGGGATATGCAAGTTAGAGGGCTTGTTATGTAGGCAGCTTTTATTGATTTTTTTTTTCTTGTCTTTTGTTTATTGGTATTTTTTTCTCTCTTTTCTTCATGTGGGCCTCTCTGTTTTTGAAGTATGGTGATATATGTTTTTTGTTATTTCCTGGTTTTATTTATTTATTTTTTTATTAATTATACATGATGAACTTGTAAGCTTTGGTTTTGAAACTTATTGAAAATCTCCATGTCCTCGATGGGGTTACTTAAAGGTAATAATCTGCTAGGGAGACTGTTTCAAAATGGCTGGGACGGTTTAACTGGGATGCCGTCCTCAGCCTTTACTACTGCTACTACTTATGATTTCTATAGCACTACTAAACGTACACAGCGCTGTACACTTGAACACAAAGAGACAGTCCCTGCTCAACAGAGCTTACAATCTAATTAGGACAGACAAACAGGACAAATAAGAGATAAGGGAATTACTAAGGTAGGGATGATAAAGTAAGGGTACTGAACAAGTGAGTAAGGGTTAGGAGTTAAAAGCAGCATCAAAAATATGAGCATAGCGACACTGGCGGAATATAACTCGTGCAGCAGAATTTTGAACAGATTGAAGAGGAGAGAGATGGCTAAGTGGGAGACCTTTAAGATGCTTAGGATGTACATCACTGTAAGCTCTGGTTGAGTGGTGGCATGGCTGAGTTGCGAATTTCCACTTTGAAATGGATGGGATCCACTCACCTATGAAGCACACAAAGAATTTAAATTATGTTAAACACCTACGGGCAGATATCCTACTCATGCAGGAAACCATCTAACTAACATTGAACATGGCAAACTAAAGAGAGATTGGGTTGGAGAGCTTTGCTTCTTACAATGGTAGACAGCGGGGAGTAGCGATCTTTATTCATAAAAAACGTAGACATCTTATGCCACAAAATTATTTCAGACCCAGATGAGCGGTATGTGATCTGGACGGGGGATCTTCAGGGGAAACGAATAGCCATTTGCTTGCTCTGTGTATGCCCCGAATGTCTGTCTATTCTCACAAATTTTTCTCCAGTTTGCTAGCCATATTGGCTTCACTTCAAGATTACCCACTGGTGGTAGGCAGGGATTTTAACATCGTAGCTGACCCTCTCCTTGACTGCAACCCCCCCTAAAGCCAACCCCGGGGATTTGAAGCGAGGGGTGTTAATTTTCTCCAACAGGAATTATATGGAGGGTACTACATCCTGAAGAATGCAACTTTACTTTCTTCACCCAAGTCCACAAAGTGCATGTGCAGCTAGACTGCATACTCCTCTCCTCCTCTCTTTTGTTGGTCACAAGGAATGCAATCATAGACGTTGGGGTGGTGTCGGATCACAGCTTGGCCTGGGTGGAGATGGGTTTTTCTGCTCAGAAACAGTTGGAGGACTTGAAGATGAACCCCTCACTCTACCTGGATACTGATTTCCAGCAGTTCTTGATGGAGGAGTGGAATCATTATCTCAGGGATAACGACCCATCTGAAGTTGATCGGTGGTTTATTGGGAGGCTGGAAAAGCTGTACTCCAGGAGAAAATTATAGAATACACTACCCGAAAACGAAAAGCACAAGAACGGGATCGCCTCACATTGGCACGAAAGTTCCATTCTACCAGATTGCTGCTAGTGAGGGGAGGGCCAGAGAATGTTCAACAGGACTATCTAGATATTAGGAAACGGATCAACTTGATTTTAAATCAGAGGGCACTGAGAGATATTCAGTTGTATAAGTATCAATTGCATAAATGGGGAAACAAGGCGGATAGGCTTTTGGCCACCCTGATTCATAGCAGATCTTCTAAACAGGTGATTACTAAGATAAGGGACAGTTCAGGAACTTTGGCAACTAAGTAAGAGCCTATACAGTGGTGGAAATAAGTATTTGATCCCTTGCTGATTTTGTAAGTTTGCCCACTGACAAAGACATGAGCAGCCCATAATTGAAGGGTAGGTTATTGGTAACAGTGAGAGATAGCACATCACAAATTAAATCCGGAAAATCACATTGTGGAAAGTATATGAATTTATTTGCATTCTGCAGAGGGAAATAAGTATTTGATCCCCCACCAACCAGTAAGAGATCTGGCCCCTACAGACCAGGTAGATGCTCCAAATCAACTCGTTACCTGCATGACAGACAGCTGTCGGCAATGGTCACCTGTATGAAAGACACCTGTCCACAGACTCAGTGAATCAGTCAGACTCTAACCTCTACAAAATGGCCAAGAGCAAGGAGCTGTCTAAGGATGTCAGGGACAAGATCATACACCTGCACAAGGCTGGAATGGGCTACAAAACCATCAGTAAGACGCTGGGCGAGAAGGAGACAACTGTTGGTGCCATAGTAAGAAAATGGAAGAAGTACAAAATGACTGTCAATCGACAAAGATCTGGGGCTCCACGCAAAATCTCACCTCGTGGGGTATCCTTGATCATGAGGAAGGTTAGAAATCAGCCTACAACTACAAGGGGGGAACTTGTCAATGATCTCAAGGCAGCTGGGACCACTGTCACCACGAAAACCATTGGTAACACATTACGACATAACGGATTGCAATCCTGCAGTGCCCGCAAGGTCCCCCTGCTCCGGAAGGCACATGTGACGGCCCGTCTGAAGTTTGCCAGTGAACACCTGGATGATGCCGAGAGTGATTGGGAGAAGGTGCTGTGGTCAGATGAGACAAAAATTGAGCTCTTTGGCATGAACTCAACTCGCCGTGTTTGGAGGAAGAGAAATGCTGCCTATGACCCAAAGAACACCGTCCCCACTGTCAAGCATGGAGGTGGAAATGTTATGTTTTGGGGGTGTTTCTCTGCTAAGGGCACAGGACTACTTCACCGCATCAATGGGAGAATGGATGGGGCCATGTACCGTACAATTCTGAGTGACAACCTCCTTCCCTCCGCCAGGGCCTTAAAAATGGGTCGTGGCTGGGTCTTCCAGCACGACAATGACCCAAAACATACAGCCAAGGCAACAAAGGAGTGGCTCAGGAAGAAGCACATTAGGGTCATGGAGTGGCCTAGCCAGTCACCAGACCTTAATCCCATTGAAAACTTATGGAGGGAGCTGAAGCTGCGAGTTGCCAAGCGACAGCCCAGAACTCTTAATGATTTAGAGATGATCTGCAAAGAGGAGTGGACCAAAATTCCTCCTGACATGTGTGCAAACCTCATCATCAACTACAGAAGACGTCTGACCGCTGTGCTTGCCAACAAGGGTTTTGCCACCAAGTATTAGGTCTTGTTTGCCAGAGGGATTAAATACTTATTTCCCTCTGCAGAATGCAAATAAATTCATATACTTTCCACAATGTGATTTTCCGGATTTAATTTGTGATGTGCTATCTCTCACTGTTACCAATAACCTACCCTTCAATTATGGGCTGCTCATGTCTTTGTCAGTGGGCAAACTTACAAAATCAGCAAGGGATCAAATACTTATTTCCACCACTGTACAAGCCGCGCTTGTTGATTTTTATAAAACTCTGTGTGATAAGGGTCAATGTGATGTGAAAGGAAGGGAGGAGTTTTTCAGGGGACTGGAGATTCCTGCTCTATTTCCAGCTCAGTTGCTCAGTCTTAGTGCTCCGGTAACTGGGCCCAAGATACAGCAAGCATTGAAGCACCTTAAATTAGCGAAAGCTGTGGGACCAGATGGCTGGGGCCAGAATATTACAAAATACTAGACCACCATATTGTTGACCCTTTCCAGGCACTTTGTCAAGCACTGTGCACGACGGGGCAGGATGTGGGCAGGTTACCACATGCAGCCATTGTGGTTCTCCATAAACTACTACTACTACTACTTAACATTTCTAGAGCGCTACTAGGGTTACGCAGCGCTGTACAAATTAACAAAGAAGGACGGTCCCTGCTCAAAGGAGTTTACAATCTAAAGGACAAAATGTCAAGTTGGGGCAGTCTAGATTTCCTGAGTAGAGGTGTAGTGGTTAGGTGCCGAAGGCGACATTGAAGAGGTGGGCTTTGAGCAATGATTTCTGGGTTCCTATCGCCCTATCTCCATTTTAAATCAAGACCTCAAACTCTTTGCTAGTATCATAGCATCCCGCCTGGGGAAAGTCCTACTCACGTTAGTCCATGATGATCAAACTGGATTTGTCCCCGGGAGGTATGCATTCACGAATATTTTACAAGCACTGAGTGCAATACAAGCAAAGGGGGTGGAAACTGGGGGAAGCCATTATTACTACCTTGGATGCCAAAAAGGTGTTTCTCAAAATCCTTTGGGATTACTTATTTTGGGTCCTTCCCCAGATCGGTATTATGGGGGAATTTCTCATGGGAGTTTGTGTGCTGTATAGCCACGCAATTGCACAAATTTTGGTAAATGGACAGCTCACTTCCTCTTTTACATTGCAGTGGGGGGACAAGGCAGGATGCCCTCTGTCGCCAATGTTGTTTGTTCTCTCACTGGAACCTTTGCCATCTAAAGTCTGTCAGTCTAGTGCTTTGTGAGATATAAAGGTGAGAGCACAAGAATCTATTTGCTGATGATATGTTGATATTTTTGGAGAGTGCAACTAAGACTGTTTCTATACTGATGGCACATACAGCATTTTGGCTCTTTCTCTGCGTGCCCTTGTAGATCCTTAGCCAACTTTCCCTTATCTTGGAACATGGGGCCTCTGAAGTACTTGGGGGGGGGGTATATTTACATTTAGACTTTGTGATCAATTACTAAAAAAAATGTGCTCAAATGTGTGGATGCTATCCGATCATTGTGTCATAGATGGAGGGATTTACCTATCTCATTTTTGGGCAGAGTGGCTTTGGTGAAAATGGTTCTTTTACTCAAGGTACTCTATCCACTCCAGATGATGCCCCTCTGGGTCACCAGAAAGGACAAGATGGTATACAGGAGAGTGGTGACCTCCTTTATCTGGTCAGCCCGCAGAGCCCATATAGGGTACTCTAAGCTCCAGTGCACCAAGGAGCAGGAGGAAATTAGTCTACCGGACCTACGCCTTTACAACGTGGCGGCCCTGCTTCGCTGACTACTGGGGGGTATTGGTGGGTCACTTAGGCACCTGGTCATTTAGGGCACCTTTTTGTGCCTTATTCATTCTGAAAACAGGTCTAGACCAAAATATCTTGATTTTAGACCTGGATGTTTTTGTTTTGTTCCATTATGGCTGAAAAATGCCCTTGACATGCCCCCTTGTGATGTGGACGCAGTGCAAATGAATTGCATAGATAAACATCTGCAAAATAGATTTCGAAAATACTGATCTGGACGTTTTGAAAAGAAAAACGTCCAAATGGTGCTTTAAGACACTTTTTGGACATTTTTCTCTTTCGAAATGAGCCGCATAGTGGGATACTAGAGTAGTAAATTTTATGAATCAGAATACGTGTCTTAAAAGTGATCTTATGGGTGATGAGGTGCATTCGCAAAAAAGCGATATGACTGGTCAATTTTTTTATTTTTTTTGAAAAGTACAAAATCACAAATAGGACATTCAATCACCACATTAGCTACTCAGCGAAAAGTTCAAAAAGAGGAGGAAAAGACCTCGGAGTAGTCTGTGGAGTCTTAACTATTGCAGATGATTGTAGTCACAATAGACATCCACGTAATCATTGTCTAAAAACCTCCATTAATATTTTGTTCATTTTTTCTTCTTTATAACTCATGTGAAACTTCATGAAAAACAGTTCAACCCAAAATTAAATATGTATCTCAAAGCACTTATCTTTACAAATCCCTGCGGGGTTCCCATTTCACCATAAGGCTTCTTCAGGGGAATTTGTGTGCTTATGAATGAGCTGTAAAGGTATTAAATTATCATAAGAGTTAATAGAAGACAGAGGAACACAGAAACCAGAGACAGACCAACATGATTAGAAAAATGAAATGACCAGACCACAAAAGTAGAAAAAATAACTTTATATTCTGTTTGTTGATTAGATTATATCAGTTTTGTGGAATGCACATCTGCCAGAACTTATTTTAGACGTGGCTGGAATCCATGAGAAAAACTTCCAGTATTGCAGTGGTAAATCTCCAGCTTTGGGATGGGCCAGTCTTGGCATCTCTGGGTTTGGGGCCTTCAATTATTAGACTGTCCCTCTTGGTACATGTATTCCATTGGAGAAGGGGAGAGGTATTCTGTTCCTGTGTGGTAGGTTTTACTTTTGAGAAGTATGATAAATGGTTAAAGGGAACAATAAGGACTGATGTGCAACTGCATAGTCTGTGAGTGTGAGGAAAGATCCAGTAATACTGCTGTTTACTTTCATGATCTAGATGCTGAGGAAATGGATGATAATGCCAAGCTTCTTTATGACCAGTTTCTAAAATTGAAGGCTAGGAAGATGCAGAGTAAAGGGCTGGATCATGATACTAGCCACATTTTCTGTCAGTGGCAGTGCTGCCTCCAGATGACCCTATATCTCAACCAGCTACTCTGTTACCCCCTTGCAGAACCAGACCTCACTCGGTAAGAAATATTTCTGCTACAGGATATACTGCAGTATTTCAGGCACATATCTAGTAATTGTACCAGTTGAAATCCACTTGTCACTATGTCTGCAGTGTTTTCTTTTTTCAGCTGATGTAAACTAAGATAGTTATATGCAAAAGTGTTTACAGTTTTGATGTTTTTCAGGCAGTCATGACTAAGTCATTTAAAAAATGTTATCCATTGAAAGTTGACATTCTTAGTTAATGTCTCACAAAGTGTTAATATGCAAAGCTGCATACAAGTGGAAAGACAAGGGCCTGCAGTAGTGGCTGAGCAGAGCTGCCAAGCTACCCAATTCCAGGAGTGAGATTTGAGGCCAGTCCAGGATTTCTGACAACCTCATCCTGATGCATTAAGGGATCTGCAGCACTTATTTCAATGGTAGAATTGGGGACTATAAATTCCACACTGCTTTGGGATGCAAGTTAAAAATTAGGACTGACCAAACAGTCTCCCTTCTGGAACTAGGTAATTTGTCAACTCTGGGTACAGCAGCACTGCTTTTCATTGCCATGAGTTCAGTTCTCAAGCTAGCTAGGACCAGGAATGCTGCACAGCAACCACATGCAGGGCATGGCCTAGCCAAGTTAGAAAAGAAACAACAGTCTGAGGTTCCCGGCCATGGACAGTCACTACATTGTCTGTCTGTGCTTGTTTGGGGATGGGGGAACTCTGGCTAGCTGCAAATGAAAGTTTGTGGCCACATAACCCAGTAGAGTTTTTGTTTCTAATCTAAAGGTTCTAAAGGAATAAAAGGGAATTAATGTATCCTCCCACAATATCCCCCCACCCCTTTCCCAAACAAGTAGAACAAAAAAGCAAAACATTTATTAGCAGCATAAAATGCCATCAAACACATCTTGCTAAGATCAAGGAAGATGTGTTACGAGAGGGTCTATTCTAATAAGTTCTAAAGGTATGTGCCAGTGAGACCAAGTACCGCCCTTCAGTCACTGTACAGAACTAGACTCAAGGTCAGATACAGGAGTATGGTTTTTTTATTTTCAAACCAGTAACTTTTTTTTTTTTTTATCAGCTAGATTATGGGGTTGTGGAGGTTACATGACTGCTTGTCACAGTCCAGTACATTTTTATTCATTTTGCTTGCCCTGGGTCTTGCTTTTCTTCCACTATCAGAAACAGTTGCCACATTGATTAGAGTATTTTTTTCCCCTTTTGTAGACTTTACAGTGGGACTCTTGTTCATCGATTGTGCCACCAGCTTAAAGGTGAACCTTTTGCAGACAACCTGCTTCTCCAGTGTCCAACAGCAGCACAGCTTTACCATAACCTGTCAAGTGCCATTAAATCCGCTATACCTCCAGATTCATTTCAGAAGAAGAGAAATTCCAAATCTGGCAAACCAAAGAAAAGAAATGTGGAAACCAAGCAAACAGACAGTCCTGGAAGATGCAGCAAGCTGGAAGCAGAACCTCTATGCCATGTCAACAACAGGTTTGCATCTTTATTTATGGAGGACTAAACATGAGGGCAACGCTAATCAGGCACCAAAGTCTTTCTCAAATGGGTCAGAATTATCTCTGATACAGCAGTTCTCTGCACTGCCAGCATGGCTCAGTGCCAGTGTTGCAAGGTCCTCTGTGCTTCTATGGTAAGGTTTATGTTGCTGAAGATTAAAAGTGGACCAAGTGTGCCTTGGATCTGAACAGTGCTACAAACAAACTGAATCCCCACATAATTTATAAGCAGTGAAATTCAGAAACATCTACACATCCATCACTGGAAGGAAGGATAAAGTTTCTAGGTTTGCAGTCTGCATAGCATGACGCCATATAAAACAGAAGATGCGTGTTATTGCTTAAGTATAGTTGGATGACTTTAAGTAGTTGGAGGTAAAAGTGGTTTTAGCCAAGGTTACTTGCAAATTTACAGAAAGACCCAAGATAAAATTCAGGGCTTATAGATTCCCAGCCTCTCACAATCGCTATTCAAATATGCCTCCTCATTGCAATTATACATTGTGTGTAAACTGCATTTAAAATAGAATAAATTCTAGGAAACTTCCCCACTTGCTTTTAAATATTTTCTGGTTAAACGGAGTGGTCATGAAAAGGTGGCACAGTGCCAGTGGTGGAAGCCCAAGATCTCAATTTCTCCACATAGCTATAGCATAAACAGCCCTACCTTGTTAGTTTCACGCCACTCTCTTGTAACAGGAACATCTCTTTGGGTCTAGGGGTAATTCAGTCTCTCATACTTGTGATTTTTTTTTTCACCTCACTGTACAGAATCTGAATAGCAATGTCAAACTGAGGTGATGTTAGTAGTGTGACAATCTGCACACTGGAAATGCTGAACAATTACTGTTGGTAATGTCAGTATAAATATTTTTAGGGGTCCTTTTACAAAGGTACACTGAAAAATGGCTTGCGGTAGTGTAGGCGCAGGTTTTGGGCACGCTCCAATCCATTTTTTAGTGCGCCTTTAAAAAAGGCTTCTTTTTTTGCCAAAAATGGACGTGCAGCAAAATCAAAATTGCTGCACGTCCATTTTGGGTGTGGGACCTTACCGCCAGCTAGCAGTAAAGAATCTGGGTGGTAATGACCTACGTACATCAAATGCCACTTGGCGTGCTTCTGTTACATGCTCCAGAAAATAAAAAATATTTTTCAGACGCATGTAGCGAACGTGTGCAAAAATTGAAATCACCGCAAGGGCCACGCTGTAACCAGGCGGTAACTCCAATTTGGCGCATGTAGGCGCCTACGCAGCTTAGTAAAAGGGGCCCTTAATGACTTTCAGTCTCCACCAGATTGAGCCAAAATATGATCATGAGACAAAGGGGTTCCATAACCCTAATTATGCTGGAGTAGTGTGTAACTTCAGTTGCAGTCTTAAAATATGGTGCAATCATTTAAATCAAAAGGCTGTGATATTTTCCAGGCAAATCAAGGATTTAAATTTTTCAGAAATCTTCACATGATCACGGATCAGATGATTTCATTGGACTGTTAACACAGCCTGCTGCAGTAACAGAAGGCTGGATTTCATCCTCACACTATTGAAGGAGCAGTATCATTGGACAGGCTAGATGAATGTATGCTAAAAAGCAAAGGCTGTCAGTGAAGGTTCTTCGGAACAAGACTAGGCCAAGCACCTGAGAAGAGGACAGCCACACAAGTCCTGGAGTAAAGGAGGAGCTATCCTAAGATGCAGAAGCTGAGCACATGGCTCTAACTATTGGCAAAGAACTCAAAATACAAACAAGCAGGAGCACTGCCCAACACAGTATCAACTACTGTTAAAAAAGGTTTTAAATATATTTTTTTAATTACCAGTATCTTGAAATCACTGTAAACACAACATACAAAGCTTAACGTCAAACGTATGAATTATTTTCACATTCTTCTGAGAGCCTATCTCCTCAGCAGTGGAATTCAATATCGGTTTCCTTCCAATTAAATCTAAAGTAACCACAAACTACCATTATCTGAAAATAAAATAATTAGGCTTGCATTTCTGAAGTAGGCTGTGAAAACTGTAAGGCTGTTTATAGATATTCTGCATGCTGATTTAGATTCTTTAATATGTCGATTTCTATTTATCTTTTCATTACTTTTATTCTTTAAGTTATTTAGGGCTGCATTTCAATTACACTTTATAATCATAGGTATTTATTTTAACCCACTGCAGCTCCTTATGCCTGGGCAATGGAGGGTTAAGTGACTTGTCCATAATTACAAGTTGCTGCAGTGGGAATAAAAATAAATATCTTTTAATTGCCTGATTAATCGCAATCAAAATGTTAATCAAAATTAAGCCCTAAAATAATAATTCAGAGCTCTGGAAGAGGTGTAATGCAGCTATTATGTATTTGTTACAAAAACAGAGCAGATTCCAAAATCTGAGGTGTATGAAAAGGATACTAAGAATTCAATGCAAATATCCACACTTGTCTTTTTCAGAAGAGTTTTGTGCCAGTTCCTTCAACCATGACATATGATTTTGCTATGTACTGAATTCTCCCCACCCCTCCAAAAAAGAAAATTTATTTTCCTGCTAGATGAGTGGATTGTGCTCACAAACCAGCAGCAGATGAGGCAGAGAACACTTCTTTAAATGACATCATTGGTACTAGAATGTTTGATTCAGCCATGGAACTTGCCGGTATTCTCTGCGTCCAGCAGAAGGTTGCAGTCTAGATTAATGCAGCAGTAATCTAGGTGATTAGGCTCCCCAAGGCTTGGGTCCTAGCTCTTGTCCTGGTTCAAGCTTTCTGTGTTGGGTCTACAGACCTCCTGATTGAGCTTAGGCAAGTCATACCACCTGAGCCAGATCTGGTCAACAGGCATCCCCTGGTGAACTGCTGGTCCTACGGCACCCTGATGAAGGAGGTTGGTAAGTGGGGGGGGGGGGCCCAAGGTGTCTTTCTGGTTCCTGTCCTTCTCCCTGTCCTGTCATCCTCTATCAAACTAGAGTCCTGTAGGAGGAGTCCTGTAGGAGTTCTGGTCAAGCAGGTCCACAACTATAGTGGGTTTGTCTTGAGCTGTTACCAAGAAAAGGTCTGCCAGGGAGGGGAGGAGTGCTCGCAGCCTCTCAGCACTGGCATGCACAATTGTGCCAGGCACTGTGCATATGAAGCACTTGGAGGGTAAGCTCTGTGCTGGCTTATTTTGCTACATCTGGTATGGGGGTAGAGGGACAGCTGGAATCCTCAGCAGGAGAAGAATTTGAGTGAGGCTGAGGTTCAGGGGAAAGACGAGCCAGTAGTCACACTGGGGACACTTTTCCTGCCAGCAGGAACTACAGCTATTTTGTCATAGGACCGTATCTCTCCTACTTAGCAGGACCCAGCTGGGGAGCTTCCTCATTAGTAGGGGCCTCCCCAGGAGCCCTGCAATCAACCATAGAGGAGTCTCTACTGAGACTTTGACTGTTTTCTCCTCTTCTGGGGCAGCAGTTGGGTCTAGTGATAGGCTGCCTCCAGAAAGCCCTGGCCTCCCTACAAGCTCAAGATCAGCTGGTGTGGGAAGAGGAGGTGCAGGAGAAGAACTGTGGCAGGCCACCCCTCTCAGGATCTGGAAGGTTCCAGGGTTGCTCAGGAGAGCAGAGCACCTATCCTGGAAGCAGACCACAAGGATGAGTGGCTGGAAAGAGAATTCTCCCCCTCCAAGGCCAATAAGTTTATGCAAATGCTATTAATTTACATTATCCAGACTGCAATGGTCTTAGATACAAATCAACTTATGCATCCAGCTTCTCTTACATAAGTACACAACTGTGGAACCAGGGGCGTAGCCACGGGTGGGCCTGGATGGGCCCAGACCCACCCACTTTCCCTCCAGGCCCGCCCAGGCGCCCATTCACATCCTTCGCTCGCTACTTCTCTCCAGGCTCCGCTTCGCTGCATCGCTCTGCCTTCTTCTCGTCTGTCGCGCGGTGCTGCCATTCATGCAGGCGGCTGCTCTCCCCTGCCGCGTCTATCCGGTCTTAACAGGAAGTGCATCAGAGGACCGGATGGACGCTGCGGGGGGAGTGCGGCTGCCTGTGTGAATGGCGGTGCTGCATGCAGCGTGGCGGGCGAGAGGAAGAGTGCATGGAGCGACGATCATGCGGCGAAGCGGAGCCTGGGGAGAGGTGCGCATAGCTACATTTGCTGCTCACTCAGCCAAGGTACCGGGCAGGCAGCGGAGTAGAGGGAGGAATCTTGTATAGTGGGAGGAGAGGGAGAAATGCTGCCTGGAGGGAGAGGGGGATAGGGACAAGAGATATGGGATGGATGGAGAAGGAGAAATGTTGCATGGTGGGGGAGGGAGAACACAGAGAGAAATGTTGGACACAGGTGAAAAGGAGGGAGAGATGGTGCATGAGGGTGGAGGGAAGGAAGAGAGAGAGAGAGAGACAAAGGGGTAGAGGGGGGCAAGAAAAGGAGAAATCTTGTATATGGGGGTGGAGGGGAACGAAAGATGGTGCACGGAGAAGAGAGGGAGAAATGTTGGGCATGACAGTGGATGGGAAGAAGGGAGAGATGCTGTATGGGAGGAGGAGAAAGATATTGGACCTGGGGCACAAGGGAGGGGGAGACAGAGATGGTGGACAGTGGGAGAGAGACAGAAATGTTGGGCATGGTGGAGGAAGGAAGAGAATGCTGCATGGGAAGGGGGGGAAGACAGATATTGGATCTGGGGTACAAGGGAGGGGGAAAGAAGGATGTGGACAATGAGAGAGAGGGGGAGATGTAGGACATGGGGTTGGATGAGAGGCAGGGGAGATTCATAGGAGAGAGGGAGATATTGCATCCAGGAGCAAATGAGAATGATGGAGAGATGCTAGACAATGGGAGTGAGGGAAGAGAGAGGGAGAAATGCTAGACCATGGGGAGGAGAGAAGGGACAGGGAGCTAGAAGGGTGGATGGAGGAAGATGCTGGGAATTGTGGAACCATGTGGAAGATGCTGGAGGGGGGAGGAGGAAGAGGGTGGCAAGGAAATGGATGAGAGGATAGTGATTACAGAAGATAGAAATATAGTAATGGGGAGTAGATTAAAGATGAAAGGGAATGGCTGGAGGAGTAAGTTGGGTAATGGGAGAGCTAGTGGGTGAGAGAAGAAGATGACGATCTGATAGGCAGCTGTAAAGTAAAAAGAAGGAGAAAGGTGAGAAAGAGAGTAAAATTTGAGTTGACAGAGAGGCAGAAAATAAAAAAAAAGAGGAAGCAGCTAAAAAGGAATGATCAGTATGTCAGAGGTAGATGTAGTGAGGGAATAGACAGTAGAGAGGAGAAAAGACAAATGCACAGCAGTCACTTGAAGGAGAATTAGTAGACGCCAGGAAATTAGAAGCAACAAATGGAAAAATAAAATGTCCAGACATCAAAGATAGAAAAAAGCATTTTATTTTGAATGTTTAAATGGAATATGTTAGCTTTGTGAAAAGTGCATAGCAAATGTCTTTGCATTGTGTTCAGTACAAAGGAAATGCATTTTTGTTTTTATTTCTTCAGGGTTGTAGTACATGTTAAGTTTAACTTCTTGGGGTTCTCAATTCAATTTTTGTGTAAATATTTTTATTTCTAACTTGTGATCCCTTGTTCTGTTTTTGGTGAGGGTCTGTCAGTGTGATAGTATTGGCAGGTACAGAAATCGGAAGGGAGGCAGGGAAGAGAGGGGATTGGAGAGAGTGCCCTCCTTTATTTTCTGACCTGGGCCAGAGCATGTCTAACACTGGCCCTTACCCTTGCTTTATAGCTGATGGGGCTCCCCAAGCATCCATCCTCCAAAGGCAGTCAGAGCTCCCTTCTACCAAGCTCTGCAGTTGGTGACAGCATCTCTGAGTTACTGACAACTAAGGATGCAAGGGGTGCCAGCTTTGGTCGCTTAGGGATGTTGCTGCTGCCTGCCAAGCTTGGTAAAGGGAAGTTCTGGCCACTTTCAGAGGAAGTCTTCAAATGACAGAGTTTGAGGATCCTCATTAGCTAAAGTATTTATATTTTGAGGTGAAGGTAGGGCGAGGCAGAGAAACTTTTGTGCCACCCACTTTGGGCTCAGGCCCACCCAAAATTGGTTTTCTGGCTACGCCACTGTGTGGAACACACTGCCTAAAACCTTGAAATCAATTCATAACCATCTTAACTTCAGGAAGTCACTGAAAACCACCTTGTTTAAGAAGGCCTACCCCTCAGACCCAGCTTAATTTTCTACTTCCTGTGATACAGCAAAACTATGGACCATATTGGACTTTTTGTCATATCTTTGTTGCCTTATAGGTTTATTTATTTATTTTATTTTGGTGCATTTTTACCCCACATTTTCCCACAAGAGCAGGCGCAATGTGGCTTACATTAATTCAAGAGGATACAATACATAGAAGGCACAGATACGGATGAGACAGGAGGGGAAGGAACATGGGATAACACGGGGTGAATGTCAGGGGCAAAGCAACCGGCAAATAACCTGTACAGTCAACAAGAGAGAGAGGTTATACAGTGGAGTTGCCAGTGGAATAAGCCTTGTCGAAGAAGGTTGGTGGTCGACTAGCTCTTTTAGTTGTTTTGGCAGAACATTCCAGGATTTAGGACTGATGTAGGGGAAGGACGAAGCAAAAATTTGTATTTTCCGAACCGGAGCCTGTTATGTAAGCCACATTGAGCCTGCAACTAAGTGGGAAAATGTGGGGTATAAATGTGTTAAATAAATAAATAATATCTAACTCAAAAGGTTGTCTAAGAAAGCTAGTTACTTAGATGTCTGTCCTTCCTATTTATTTAAGACAGCACCCTCTGACATAGTAGTCTGGTTCACAGTGTTAGTTAATTCTATTCTGAGTACTGGGAGTTACCCCCTCGATTGACTCCTATTCCCAAATCAATGGGAGTTGATTTGTCTAAGCCTAAAAATTATAGACCAGCGGCAAACATACCATGTCTTGCTAAACTTATTGAATCTGTTGTGAATACTCATTTATGTGACTACTTGAGCAAATTTGACTTTTATTTGTTTTTGTTTGTTTTAGTTTCATTATATTAGATGTGCAATTGTAAATTCTCCTGAAGAAGGACTTATTGTTTGTAATCCGCTTAGAATCTCTTTTGAACTTAACGGAATATAAGAATCATGTAGCGTAGCGTAGCATAGCATCATGTACTTAAGTGGGAAATGTTGTTCCCTCTTTTCTTCCAGATAAATTCCTCCTTGAAAATAGTGGTGGTGCTAGTGAAAGAAGTAGTGGATGGGAACCCAATTTTAGAGGGCTTCAGCAAGCTGGTTAGATCTTTCCTGGTCCATAAAGCCCTCCAAAAAATGGCACTGGAAGTATGTGAGAACCCGAAAATGGTGCTCGGGGCAACAAGATCATGGGCAGGCTGTATCTCCAAAAAAAAAAAAGCAAAAGAGGGAAGTGGGAATGTGAACCAGGATTTCCAAAGACCGGACCACAGCAGTAGTAAAAAATTAAGCAAAGTTTGAGTCAATTTATTGTCTAACTAGTAAAAAAGGCCCATTTCTGACACAAATGAAACGGGCACTAGCAAGGTTTTCCTCAGCTCCCCTGCAGCCACCCATGTCCAGCGACCCTACTCTCCCCCTGCGCCCACTGCAGCCACCCATGTCCAGCAAACCTCCTCTCTCCCCTGCCCTCCCTCCTGCCACCCATGTCCAGCGACCCTCCTCTCTCCCCTGCTCCCCTCCAGCCACCCATGTCCAGTGACCCTCCTCTGGGCATGGATCAGCTGTGAGGCATTCCCCCCCCCCCCCCCCCCCGGGTTCTGAAGTTGACATCATAATGGCTACGGTGATATCAGCCTGATCTACGGAGCCTAGCAGACCAACCCGGAATGAGCCAGGGTCCCAGACAGAAATGTCAGAATGTTGCAGGTGAGAATTATTATATAGGATAAACTTTGCTTCATTTTTTACTACTGCTGTGGTCCAGTCTTTGGAAATCCTGGTTCACATTCCCACTTCCCTCTTTTGTTGAGCTTCTCTGTGGGACTTCTTGAGTTCTCCACACTTGTGCTTCAGGCTGTATCTCGTGCTTCACGAGGATCTTGAGCAGCTCTTCTTCCTAGAGTGGATATCCTGCTGACTGCAAACACAAAGAAGACAATTCCTGTGAAGGGCAAAGTGGCCCTGAATGTGCTCAGGACAGGAGGGTAGAGCTCTTATTGAATCAGGTGTTCACTTCCTTGGCCATGGGGACCCAAGTAGAGAATGACACGGGGACAGGGAACCGCAGGAATGGGGACGGGGACAAAGCTTGCGGGGTGGAGATGGGGACAGATCCCATGGGGACGAGGGGACGGGGACAAACTTTGTCCCCGTGTCATTTTCTACTTTGAAGCCTGTTAATGAACTGGACTGTTATTTATGTTTAAGTGATGCCTACAAAGATATTTTGATTTTTTTGAAAAACAAGCAAACATACTGGCCACAACTAGCAAAATTTGCATGGGGGATCCTGTACATCCTGCTACCAGCACATCTTCTAAGAAGACAACTTCTATTCCAGGAAGGACTGTGGAAGACAGGAGAGCTAGATTGAATCCTGAGATTGTTGATGACTTCTTATTTATCCACAAATTAGAAAACCATAACAGGGCTTCATAGGGCATATTTTTCCCCTCTAGGGCATATAGAGTGGGTTGTATTTTATACCCCTGGACATTTTAACAGTCTGAATTAGGATTCCTTGGGGTAGTAGAAATCAGCTATTTTGGGGGTTGGAAGGGTAGCGGGTGGTGGTGAGGAGGGTTAGTATAGCGGCTCACTGTTATTGTTTTTTATTTGTAATTTATACACAACAGTTGCACAGCATATTGTTTTTTATACTTTAATAAAATTTTAATATAAAATCATGTGTTCAAGGCTTCTGCAGATGAGGACAGAGCCCAGGGGGCGGGGATGGAGACAGGACCTGCGGGGACGGAGACAGAACCTGCGGGGATGGGGTGGGGAGAGAGACAGAGCCCATGGGGACGGGGCGGAGATGGGGACAAACTTTGGCCCCGTGTCATTCTCTAGACCCAAGTCATGGTTTGTGGAGGTTATTAGCCTGAGTCCTTCTCCAGTGGATTCAACAACCACTACAGTCTTTGGAGTCAGCCAGCCTTTGTGGCAGACACAATGAATGACCTTGTCTGTATTGGAGCCATAGATTCCTCCATGGTGGTGGTGCATAGAGTTGTTTGGTTCTCTAATTGGTTGGCAGAATTTGCCTCAAAATTGAGGCTTAGTAAGCTTCTGTTCAGAGGCAGGCCACTGTTTGGTGAGTATGTGGAAAAACTTGTTAAGGACATGGGTGAACAAGGCTGCAGAGGTCCAAGGATCATGCCAGGCCTTCCTCTAGGACTTTGAGCTAGTCACAATCCAGGGAATGGAGACTGCTTCCATGCAGGCAGGCAGGTCAACCTCCT
This sequence comes from Microcaecilia unicolor, assembly GCF_901765095.1. Classification (NCBI taxonomy): domain Eukaryota; kingdom Metazoa; phylum Chordata; class Amphibia; order Gymnophiona; family Siphonopidae; genus Microcaecilia; species Microcaecilia unicolor. The sequence goes on along the minus strand of NC_044031.1, from coordinate 268,380,216 downwards.
CTGGTGATGCACTGGGGCATTTTAGGAAGCATTGACTCTTTTTTTTTATTTGGGAGGGGGGCTTGTAAACCCTGAGATGAGGAAGGTCCCTCAGTAACTGGAGGGAAACGTTCCCAATAAATGCCAGTGGGCCCATTCTGAGGGGCAGTAGCTAGCAGGTAATCTGTCTGTTCTTGGAAAAATGGGCCCACATCACATCAGACTTGTGGGTCCTCAAGGTGATGCAGTGTAGTTATGCTTTGGAGTTCACAGAACCCCTTTCTGATGCTTTTATGCTTCCTCCCTAAGACTCAGAGGCCATGAGAAAGTTTTTTTCCAAGATTTTGGTGAGTCTGTTGCAGCTTGGAGCCATTGTGATGGTTCTCATGGTGAAGCAAGCTCAGGGTCTCTATTCCATCTACTTCATGGTGCCCAAGAAAAGATCATACCTGCCTGATCCTGGACCTCAATGGCATTTGCAGAGCTCTTGCATGGAAACGTGAGTAATGATCACAGCAGTCAGGCAGGGTGAGTTCCATACTGCCCTCAATCTGGCAGAGGCTTATCTACACACCCTGATTCACCAAAGTTTTCTATGGTTTTGTGTATTAGAACAACATTTTCAGATCAAGGTGATGCCCTTCAGCCTAGCTACTATAATCAGAACCTTCTCAAAGGTCTTGGTGATGGTATCAATGTTTGTACACAGAGAGGGAATTTGAATACATCTATATATGGCAAGGCAAGGACAGCTACTGGAAGAGAACTTCAGGTGTTGGAGAAACTAAGTTGGGTGATCAACTGTGCCAAGAGCAGTCTTATGCCTTCCCAGTCCTTGGAGTACCTGGGAGCTTGGTTTGACACCAACACTGGCAAAATATTCCTGATTAAAAAATGATGAACAATGGATCTCACAGACATTTGGTGTGTAGTCAGTCCCAGGCCCTTGAAGCCATGTGCAATTGCTTGGTTCCGTGCACTGATTCTGGACTGGTTTCCATGGGTGGGGGCCTGTATGTGTCCTTTTTCAGTAGTCTCTCCTAACCAGGTGGTCTCAGAGGTCACAGGAATACAATGCTTATCCTCCTCTGCAGGCGGAGGTGCAAAGATTGCTAGAGTGGTGGAGTTGTCCTCAGAATCTACTCAGGGGGATGTCCCTGGCACCCCCTGCCTGGGTGGTGATCACTGCCTGGGTGGTGATCACAACGGATGCCACTATTAGCTGGGGAACACATTGACATGGGCCAAGTGGTACAGGGAATGTGGTCATTTCAGGAGACCACCTGGCTAGTTAACAAACTGGAGGCCTGAGTGGTTCAACTGGCTGTTGGTCTTTTGTCTCTGGTTGTGCAGGGAGGCAGCAGTATGGGTTATCTCAGCAGCACATATTGTAGGCATTCAGAATGTGCAGGTGGATTTCCTCAGTTGAAATATTTTGGACCTGGGCAAGTGGAGACCGTGGGATCAGGCCTTCCAGTGGCTGGTGGGCTGTTGGGACCCAGCAGTGTTCAATCTCATAGCATCTCAACAGAACTCCAGAGCGTTGACAGAGGGAGCAAGGCTCCCAGGGGATCAATGGATTATTTTAAATCTGGCTACATGATAAAGTCACTATATGTGTTCTTCTACTCCCTCCCCCCCCCCCCCCCCACCCCGGTACTTGCTCATCCAACACATGGTGCACAAAACTGTGAGGAATCCTTTTTTGGTGCAAGACTGGTTGCAGCATCTTTGATATGCTGATCTCATAAATATCCTAGCAAGAGACCTGCTTAGGTTTCCCAGGGGGCCTGGGCTACTGAGGCAAGGACCCATCATAGAGGAACTGGATCCCTTTTCACTTATGGCCTTGAAAGGCACAAATTGATGTGGAAAAGTTATTCCTTCGCCATTGTGTCCATGTTCTTGAAGGTGCAAAGAGCATCTACTTCCTTGCCATACATTAGAGTTAGGTGACTGAGGCCTGGTGTGAGCCGATGCAGTCATGCCCTCCACTTTAGCCTTTATGCAGGAGGGCTTTGAGCATATTACTAGGGTAGAGTTTGGGGGTCTCCACTGGGTGTGCATCCAGACATTGGTGAGTTAAATAGATGCAGCCACCCTGTTGGCCAGTAGTTTTACAGTGCGACTCAACCATTAGTTCTTAAGTCTCTGTCAGGTCCGCCATTCAGTCCTCTGAAAATGGCATCCCTTACGGATTTATCTCTGAAGACACTTTTCCTCATGGCTGTCAGCTCAGCCAGATGGATGTCAGAGTTGCAAGCTTTGTCTTTCAGAGATCCCTATCTTTCTTTTTCTTCCAAGTCGGTCTCATTAAGGATGGTGCCTTCCTTTTTGCCTAAGCTGATCTTGCTGTTCCATGTGATCATTTGGTATGACTTTGGCTATCTCCAAGAGACTGTGACTGGAACAGAATTTTTTGTACCATGGATCTTCGCAAAGTATTGATCTGCTACTTGAAAGTGATTTGTTTTTGAAAATTGGATCATCTTTATATCCTGCACAGTGGCCCTCGTAAGGGACAGGCAGCTTTCAAATCTTTGCTAGCTCAGTGGATTAAAGAAACAATTGGCTTCACTTTCTTGCTACACAATAAAGGAGGGGCTGGCAGTTTTGAAGACACATTTGACAAGAAGCAAACCAACATACGTGGATGCAGACAATTTATTAAAAGAAGCACCTGATGTGGCCACATTTTGCCCAAAGGGGACTGTGTTGGGGTAAAGCTGTTAAGCCAGACATATCAAATAGATTAAAAACAAACAAGTAAATAATAGTAAAAAATTATAACAAACTGATTGCATATAAAACATGCAAATAAACTAATTCAAAAGTAAAATCCATTAAAACAAACAGGAATTAATATGATATAATGGTACAATGAAGGATAACAGTATGAATGTGCATAAAAGCAAAACAGACCACATTAGTAAGTGTGTAAAAAAAAAAAGTGCATCAACAAATCCTATTGACTTTACATGATGTGATACCCACAAGCGAGCCTTCTCCGGAGTAGCCCCCACACTCTGGAATGCATTGCCTGAAAGGCTCTGCTTAACACAAGACTATCTCTACTTCAGGAAGCAGGTGAAAGCTTGGCTCGTGAACCAGGCCTTTAATGAAAGAAGTAACTAACTAACTCACTCACACACACATGGAGTACTCTGGTTGCATATACTGCAGCAGGACGTTTACCCACTCCTACTCTAGCTGAGATAACATTTAACCATTTCTCTGACCTCATGTGCAACTTTCTTTAAATCAGTCACCTTACTTTCCAACTCTTCCTACTTTCTTACCTATCTATGTGTTACATCTTTGCTCTACCCTTCGCTATCCCTATAATGTTCTATTTCGTATTGTGTTGACATTGTAAATAGTATATCATGCCATACTTTCTATTGTTTTTGAATATTTTTACTGCTGTGATTGTCTATTGCTCATGCTTGATCTATTCTTACTGTACACCGCCTCGAGTGAATTCCTTCAAAAAGGCGGTAAATAAATCCTAATAAATAAATAAATAAAAGTTGAAAGCGCAGCAGGCAAGGGTGATATCACTTAGTAAGACAGAGCCATTTTACATGCAGAGGAACGGAAATAGCACCAAAAAGGACACATAACTTTTTAAGTCACTTATGGTAACCTTTGACCTCTGCTGCCCTCTGTTGCACACATTTAAACAAGCATTTTTCACAGCATAGCAGATTCTTCAGTTCTGCCTGTGGTGGTGAAGTGCTGTTGCTTTGTGTTGAACAAGAAGCTTAGTAGCTGTGAGTATCCTTTTTAAACAGAACAATGTTTATATGACTTTTTGATCACAATACTGTTTTTTATGCAGCTCAGTCAAAAAGTATTTCAAACTCATTTTTTAGGCTGTTTTGGGTTCACAATTGCTAACCAGGGGAAGGTTTGTCTTCTCCTTTTATATATGTGCCCTTTGTGAAGCACTACAGATTGGATATGCAAGCAAAGAAAGATGCTTATGGAAGGGCGTTTCTCAAGGGGCTTATGCCATCTTCACGCCTGGGACAGTGAAGCCTAGGTACTGCCTGGAACAGTGAAGTCTGGGTACATTAGGTTTAGCAGAAAGATAAGGAAGGTAAAATTTGTTCTTATCTGCCAATTTCCGTGAGGTCATATTGTTTTTCTGCAAATCTGATCAGAACCTCTTACTGCCTGTACTTAAACATACATGAAGCCCATTTTTTTGTTGCCCTTGTCTACAATGTACTATGGTGTGGAAGAGCTGCAGCTTTGTTGCCTACTTTTACACAATCTGTGTGTAGGCATTCCTGGGTTGTGCAATGGCAGCATATCTTTTATAAAATACACATAGAGTACATGAACTGTTGGAGGCTGGCTTTTGTTTATTAGATTTATAATATACTACCTTTCTATGGCACAACCAAAAAGCTGTACATATTATATACAGGTACTTTTTCTGTTCCTGGTGGGCTCACAACCAAAGTTTTGTACCTGGTTCTGGGAGTCTGTTCCAAAAAGGCACATTGGATACCTACAGTATGTTGCTTTCATTAAATATGTACCTTTTCAGATTTCTCACATAGGCCTTCTCTTATTAAACCAAGCATGGTAAGGCTATCCCTAGTGAATGGCTCATGAAAAGTAATCTTTATGGAATCCTAGGCCGGGATAATCCTGGCTCTTGATTCTCACAGAATTGTTTGTCTCGTTATTTTCATATATTTGGTTTAGTCAGATAAACCTTCAGCTGCTGCCATTTCGTATGGCATTGATGTTATGGTAAACTACTATAAAGAATAGACTGTGTGAAGTGTGCCTTATTTTCTGAAGTTTGTGTACCTAAGAAAAGCAATTAAACATTGATATCCATTCATTAATTAGGCCCATATGCATAGGACTTATTCATTGCACTAGATTTGAAGAGAACTAGTACATTTAAAACTTATATTGATTATATTGAATTTACATGGTAAACCAGTAAAATAAATATGTGCATAGCTATATCTAAAGAAAATAATTGTATTTTTACATTTGTACAACTACTTTGTTTTCTTAAACATCTCTTTGCAAAATATAATGATGTTTATTAGAATTTTATACAATTGTAAATAATTATCTTGTTTAAGAAATAACTTGTCCATTCAGGAAAAGAAAGCCAAAAACCAAGAAATTGATCACCTTATTAAACTATTAACTTGTGCAAAAATGTATAAGACATGGTGTGTGATACTTCACTGAGTGCCTGGGTGCTTAAATAGAAATATCTTAACTTGTGAAATCTACACTCCTATGTAATCATAGCCAATTCATTTTACTTAGATTCTTTGTTTAATGATAGGACACTTGTAGTTTGCAATATATTTTAGTAGACCAATAATAAAAGATGTGTGTTTTCTCTCGAGGAGAACACTACAACTGTCAACTATAATACACGCTCATGGAGTGTTTTAACTTCATATAACTGAGGACTATGTGAGCCTATGTCACGTCGGTGGCTGTGACCACCCTCAGACTTACCTAATTTCTGGGGGCCAGCGGCTGTGCTGGCTTCTCTCTGTGTTTCTGTTAGTCTTGTCTCTGTCCTGGTGTGCTGGCTGCTTCCAGCATGAACCTGATTGCTTCACTAGACCTCACCTGTGGGCTATGCCTCTCTAGGGAGCCAGCATCTAAGATGGCTGCCACCGGCTCTATGCCAGCTTCCAAGATGGCTCCTGCTTGTCTTTCCTGTGGGCTCACTTCCTATGTGTGTCAAGCCTCTCTTGGGGTCAAGGTACTTCCTGCTTCTGTCCTGCTGCTGGTGACCTCATCAGTGAGAGCCTTCATAAGGAAGGACTGTGCTGGCATTCTGGGCCTTTGCATTAGTGTTATGCTCTTAGGCCAGGTCAGGTTAGTAAGTGTCTGCTGCACTACTGCTGAGCCTCTCTCTGGGTTCCAACCCAGCTTCACTCTGTGTCTGTTGTCTTCCTGTGGGGGGTTTCTCCCTGCCACTGTGTGTCTGTGGACTGCGGGTCCTTCCTGGCTTACCCTGTGTTTGGGGTGAAGCCTCTGTTCCTGGCTTACCCTGTGTTTGGGGTGAAGCCTCTGTTCCGGCTTACCCTGTGTTTGGGGTGAAGCCGCTGTCCGTGTTTTCTCTGTTTGCTCTGCTGCCTGCCCAAGACCCTTGGCCTGTTATTCCTGGTTTGCTCTCTTTACCCTAAGGCCTGCCTTGCCTAGCCTGTGTGCCTACCCTGCTTGTATATCCTGAGTGTATATCCTGAATCCTGTATCTGTCTAGCTAGTGTGTATTTCCTGGGTGGTTATTCCTGTATCCTGTCTCCACCTAGCTAGAGGGTTTACCCTGTGGGTATTCCCGGATCCCCGTTCTGCCTAGTGTGTATGCTGCCCTAGTCCTTGCTCCTGCTAGGCTTCTGTACGCCTTATGTTCCTTGGTCTGTCTTCTGGGTCTTGCTAGTGGCTGTGCAGCAGCACACTGTCTGTGTTTAGTTCCTAGTCTGGTCTCCCTCGTGTTTTCCCAGACCCAGGGTGGGTCCTCTGGATCTTCAGTTCCTGCCTTATCCTGCAATTCCTGCCGGCCACCTGCACTTCGGAGCTGAACTCCGGAGGAACGGTGGCTAAGTGCAGGTGAAGCTGTTCCTGTTTCATCTGTTCTAGTTGCCTGCCTTGTACTACTCCAGTCCAGAGTTCCAGTACTGCTCTTCTGGGTTTCCAGTCCCAAGGTGGTCTTGCCTGCCGCTGCCGCTCCTCGGCAGTGGCCCAAGGGCTCACGAACTCCAGTCCTGCCTTGAGGACCTGACAGAATGCCAAGGCCCTCGAGAACGCGACAGCCTATGACAGACGCGGACATTTGGGCTCTTAGTTAGTTTGATTCCTGACCCAGGCAATCTCGCCGTAACACAGCCATCTTGAATCTTCATTTTGTCTTTATGCTTTCCAATTGGACTTTCTTAGATTTGGATGAATATTTTTTTCTTTGACAATTGGACCCATTTTATTATTTACTAGTAAAAAAGGCCCGTTTCTGTTTGAAAGGAAACGGGCGCTAGCAAGGTTTTCCTCTGAGTGTGTATGTTTGAGAGAGAGTATGTGTGAGAGAGGCTTCTGTTCCTGCTGCTGTACATTCCCAGTGTTGTGCTGATTCGCTGCTCCCTGTATCGTGGCTCCACCCCTCTCCCTTCTATTGGCCAATCTGGTGTGGGTTGTGTGACGTCACTATTATCTACTACATGAGGGACACCACCTCCAGCGGAAACAATGGTTCTAGGCAGCCTCAGAATGTTGGCGGTGAGAATTATTATATAGGATAACCCTTGTGGTGAATTATGCATTACTACTACTACTACTTATCATTTCTATAGCGCTACAAGGCATATGCAGTGCTGTACAACATACACAAAAGACCCTGCTCAAAGAGCTTAAAATCTAGATAAGACATTAATAAATGTTCTAAAGATACTCTGGCTTCTTGTTTCAGCAACTCCCACTACTTTCTTCCTTTGCTTTGTCGTGGGTTTCATTTTTGTTCTGTTTTTGGTGTGTGTGTGTGTGTGTGTAAATTCACAGCAGCTCTAGCTTTCAAGTTCTTAAATATTCTTAAAACGTGGGGATCAGGAATACATTTAAGTGTTAAGAATAAGAACAGACACAAGATGGCACTCAAAGCAAAGATGTCAGAGCTAGTCCTGTATCGGAGTGTGGTTTTTTAAATTGGGATTTATCAACCGCCTTTATGAAGAGAGTCACCCAAGGAAGTAGTGTACAGCAGGTACAATTTATCATAAACTGTACAATTTTGTTAACAGCATAACAATAGTAAAAATAACCAAGAATAATCATAAATGCAATAAATGAGGTCAACTTGAAAACAGTAAATTGAAACCTAATAATAGAACTACCTTGAAACAGTATCAAAAATATACACATTAAAAGCACTGGAATTCAAATACCAGAAATATAATACAATGTTAGCATAATACTCATGATATACCTAATAAGCATGCATTAGAACATTCAACTAACATAAATATGATGCTAAATATTTTCTATAATAGCAATTAATCAACAAAAAGGATGAGAGTATCAAAATGTATAGAAATACAAAAAAAACCTCTCTTAGATAAATTGCAAGATACTTTGTATAGTACTATCTACCTGTGAAGTGCAACAAAATAGTTAATGAGAAAGGGAAAAAGCTTCTGTACCCCAGGATCCACCCTATATATATTTTTAGAATAGGGTATAGAGGAAATGTCATGGGCCCAATTTCTTCACCGGCATTAAAAATAACCCTTGTCTCTTATAGTGTTTATTGCTAAAACTTCACAGGAATAACAATTTGTGGATCCAAAAAAGTGTAAAAAATTACTTAACTTTCAAACTTTCAAATAGTAGACATAGCATACAGAGTGGGTCAACCAAACCGACTGTGGCCAGAGTTTCGCTACCGTGGGCTGTCTCAAGGCGTGCATGACATCATCCATAGCTATAGACGCTGCATGTCTGTATCTAGGAGGAATCTAAGAAAGTATTTGCTCATGGAAAGGGTGGTGGAAGCGTGGAATGGCTTCCTGGTGGAGGTCGTGTCAGAATTTAAGAAAGAGCGGGACAGGCACGTGGGATCCCTTAGGGTAAAGAAGAGTTAGTGGTTACGGAGGATGGGCAGACTGGATGGGCCATTTGACCTTTATTTACTGTCATGTTTCTCCGTTTCTAATATCCCATGGAGGGGCATAATCGAACAAGGCTGGCCATCTAAATGGGCGGCCATCTCTAAGGCCGGCCCCCTAAAGCAGCATGCCCGACCGCATTATCAAAACAAGATGACCTGCCATCTTGCGTTTCGATAATATGGTCGGAGCCGGCCAAATCTCAACATTTGGGACGGACTTAGAGATCGCCGCCATTGGTTTTTGCCGATAATGGAAACTAATGGCGGCCATCTCAAACCCGGCCAAATCCAAGCCATTTGGTCATGGGAGGAGCCAGCATTTGTAGTGCACTGGTCCCCCTCACATGCCAGGACACCAACCGGGCACCCTAGGGGGCACTGCAGTGGACTTCACAAATTGCTCCCAAGTGCATAGCTCCCTTACCTTGTGTGCTGAGCCCCCCCAAAAACCCCAACACCCACTACCCACAACTGTACAACACTACCATAGCCCTTAAAGGGTAAAGGGGGGCACCTACCTGTGGGTACAGTGGGTTTTGGGTGGGGTTTGGAGGGCTCCCATTTACCACCACAAGTGTAACAGGTGGGGGGATGGGCCTGGGTCCGCCTGCCTGAAGTGCACTGCAGTACCCTCTAAAAACTGTTCCAGGGACCTGCATAGTGCTGTCATGGAGCTGGGTATGACATTTGAGGCTGGCATAGAGGCTGGCACAAAAATGTTTGTTTATTTTTTTTTTTTGGTGGGAGGGGGTTGGTGACCACTGGGGGAGTAAGGGGAGGTGATCCCCGATTCCCTCCGGTGGTCAGCTGGGGCACTTTTTTGAGGCTTAGCCCAAGACCGTGCCAACACAGTAAGCGAGGTAAGCACGGCAGGAGGGCGCCGTCCTCTGGGGGGGCGCCCCGCCGCGCCATGCTTACCTCGCCCTCTCCCATGTCCCAACTGCCCGCCCTCTTCTCCCCCCCAACAAGATCCCTTTTAAATTTACCTCCAGCAGCGAATGAAGGCGCAGCGTCAGTGAAGGAGGCGGCACTCCCGACGTCTCTACTAGTCTTCCCTTCGCTCAGTGTTCCTCCTTCTTCTGACATCAAGGAAATGACGTCAGAAGAAGGCGGGACATTGAGCGAAGGGAAGACTAGAGACGTCGGGAGTGCCGCCTCCTTCACTGACGCTGCGCCTTTGTTCGCTGCCGGAGGTAAATTTAAAAGGGATCTTGGGGAGGGAGAAGAGGGCGGGCAGTTGGGACATGGCCCAGGGAGCGAGAGGGCAGCGATCACCTTCACGGGGGGGGGGGGGGGGGCGCACGCAACTGTTCGTCTGCGGGGGGCGGGTGCCAACTGATCATCTGCAGGGGGGAGCAACAGACCCTTGGCACGGCCCTGCTTAGTCCTAAAAATAAATGGACCAAGTAAAGCTGGCCAAGTGCTTGTCAGAGCCGGCCTTCTTTTTTCCATTATCGGCCAAAGCCGGCCATCCCATAACCACGGCCCCATCCCGCCTTCGGTACCCTGCCAACACGCCCCCTTTAACATTGGCCGGCCCTGCGACGGAAAGCAGTTGAAGCTGGCCAAAATCGACTTTCGATTATACCAATTTGGCCGGGTTTAGGAGAAAGCCGGACATCTCCCAATTGTGTCAGAAGATGGCCGGCGATCTCCTTCAAAAATAATCAGGATAGTCACCCCCCTCCCACAGCATCCCGCATCCTTCCCTACTTTTGAACCCCCCTCTGTAGTACAAAAATAGGCATATATTAAACTGAACTCTCAAAAAGCCACAGTGCAACTCCAGAGCAAAAGTGATGCATGTCACCCTGTACTGTGCAAATATAAAGACATCAGATGTAAATTTCAAAAACTGACATATTTCAATCACTATACTATAGGTTAACAAATACAAATAAAACAAAAAAATGGAAAATATGATGATACCATTTTATTGGACTAAATACATTTTTCAATTAGCTTTCAGAGGCCAAAACCTCTCCTCAGGTCAGAACAGTATACTGCTGTTATGGTATTCTGTTCTGACATGAGACAGGAGGGTTTGGCCCCAAACATTAGTCAAAAATGTATTAAAATTAGTTCAATAAAGATATTGCCTTATTTCCATTTTCTGTATTTATTAACACAGCTACCACACAACTTTATCCTAAACTAAAAATAAAATTAATTTTTTCCTACCTTTGTTGTCTGGCTGTTTACTTGTTCTAATTGTGTTGTTCCCAGTCTCTTGTTTCTTCTTTCCTCAATCTCTTCTTAATTCTCACCAGCACCTGCCCCCTCTCTCTCCCCTCTCTCCTTACTCACATCCACTCAGGCCCCTCTCTGCCCAGTTCCATCCAGCATCTGCATTCTCTCTCCCCCTTCCATCCAGCATCTATCCCCTCTCTCCCTTTCATCCAGTATCTGTCCCTCCTCTTCCTCTTTCCATCTGACATCTGTCCCCTCAGCCAGCATCTGGCCTTCCTCCCTGCATCGAGTATCTGACAGCTCTCTACCCCTTCCTCCCCCTCATACAGCATCACACAGCATCTGGCCCTCTTCTCCCCACTTCCAGTATCTGCTACCTCTCTTCCCCCTTCCATCCAGCATCTGTCCCCTTTCTCCCTCTCATCTAGCATCAGGCCCTCCTCTTCTCCCTACATCTAGCATCTGTCACTTCTCCCTTCCATATGGCCTGTCCCCCCCCCCCCCCTTCATCCAGTATCTATCCCATCTCGCCTCCCATCTGGCATCTGTACCCCCTCCCCCTCCATCATCTGCCCTTTCTTCAGCCCCCCCCCCCCCCCCCCCACATCTCCATGGTCTGGACTGTTACTGCACTAAACAGTGTCCTGGATAAGGAGGCGGGGGGAACTCTCTGATGTCACGGTCAGCAGGATTCTCTACTTTCCCTCCTCCCTTCCCCCTCCTGATCTTGCTAGCAGTGGCCCTTGGAGTCCACATTCTGTTTCCTATGTCCTCCACTTCATGCCCAGATGCTCCTCTTGCTGTAGGTGTGCAGGTCACAGCTCTGCTCTTATATCAGCTAGTGCTCTGTGTCTTGGGAATCCTGCTGGGTTCAAATAATAGCTGTATGAACCATTGGAATGAGGTGCCATGCTTTTCGCTCAGTAACCCCCTGGCTTAAGGTCCTGGGCAGCCACCTGACTTGCCCACATGGCAATCCTGCATGTGGTTCTGCAAAGTATTTACCATTCCACAAATACTTGTTTTGAGCACAGTCTGTGCAACCTGTATTACAATAATGAATTCAAATAATTTCAGTTAACACAAAGAAGCAAATGAAGGATCAAACAGGCAGCTGCTTCCTCAGCAGCACACAAAATGTCAACAGCTTATACAATCAAAATCATTCTCTTAGATACAATGAGGCTATCAGTCAGCACTGTGAGTACAATAGGCAGCATTCTGCAGGAAGGCTTGGTGCCATTTTCTGGAAATGATTACAGAAATTTTAGTACACTCTTGACAAAACAGATAGGGCTTTGAATTTGCTGGAACTTTCTCGCTCTTTTTTTAAAATAATTATTTAACATTTTTAATTACTGCACCACTGACCATAAATGCTAGTGCTATTATAACTGATCTACAATAAGTATGATCAATATATCTTAAAGGATAAAAATGCTGTGGACATCCTACATTAGGAGAAAATATGCAGCATTTAATTAAGAACCATTAAGTACCTGTATGCAGTTTATCTTTTGGCATCCACACAGTCATAATACAAATAATCTGGGGATCTATAAATAGAAAGGTTTCTTCAAATATACTTAAATAAACTTAAAAACAGAAACCTGATAGATATCATAATACCATCATACCTTGTAAGTATGTGAGTAAGAAGAGAGGGGGCAGACACTGGATGGAAATGGGGGGGGGGAGGGGGTAGATGCTGGTGAGAATTAAGAGATTGAGGAAAGAAGAAACAAGAGACTGGGACCAACACAATTAGAAAAAGTAAACAACCAGACAACAAAGGTAGGAAAAAATTAATTTTATATTTAGTTTAGGATAAAGTTGTGTGGTAGCTATGTTAATAAATACAGAAAATGGAAATAAGGCGATATCTTTATTGAACTAATTTTAATACATTTTTGATTAATGTTTGGGGCCAAACCCTCCTGTCTCATGTCAGAACAGAATACCATAACTGCAGAAGGTATGATGGTATTATGATATCTATCAGGTTTCTGTTTTTAAGTTTATCCACACAGTCATACCAGAAATCCAGTATTGCTCAACTACAGACTTTGGTGAACAAGAGGGCCAGTGTTTCAAGCAACAGTACCTCCTACATGCTGCAAAATATAGCAATGAGGAGGCGGCAAAAGGGAGCATGGAACACTTAAAATAAAATAAAAAAAGTTTTGGCAGGTCTGCTTTGAAAGACTCCCTCACAAAACTACCTCTGTCCTCTCCAAATATAGCACCGTGTTAAAGCAGAATTTTACACTTGCAAACTCAAAAGGATGTTTTAGGCTAGAGGAGGGAGTAAAAAATGATCCACTGAGGGAATAACTGTTAGAGATGGAGGATAAAACCTGCCCCCTAATATCCAGTATGTAGCGCTCTTTAAGGGTTAATTTCTTTTTTAAATATTTAGAACAATTTACAATAATTCACCAAAGATGACTTGTCAAGCAATTTGCCAAGTAATAACAGAGGAAAATATTTAGGGATAATTCCCTCTATTTACCAAATTTTTACAGGCATTATTCCACTAGAAGGGAGACTGATCAATACACCATAACCTGAGAGGAGGTATAAAGAAAAAGAACATTATTAAGAAAGCAAGGTCAAATTTACTGCATCTAAACTCTTTAAAAAGTCCAGAAGTCATTACAAGTCAGGTTTTAGGAGCTCTTGCACTAAAAAAAGAATGAAGTTGTGAAGGTTCAAAGAAATGAAATGAAAATTAACATTGTCAATCTGTAATACACATTTACATGGAAATCTTAACTGAAATTTGGCTCCCAAATTCAAAGCTTCCTGTCACATAGACAGAACCTTCTTCCTTCTTTCCTGTGTCCATCTGGAGATGTCAGGAAATATCTGAATCTTTTCTCCTGAAAATGTAACTAAAGCAGATTGTCTCAAATAAAGTCTTAGCAAAGCTTCCTTATTTTGAAGAAATACAAAAGAGACCAGTAAGGTGGCATGAAAATCCACCTCTTCTTGTGATCTCTCTAAGAGAGCTGAAACGTTTAAGCTATCAGAAGATGAGTCAGCCACCTTGTTTACATGTTCTATTATAAACATTTATTAACACAGCTACAATACTACTTTATCCTAAAGCAAAAAAATAAAAATATATATTTTATTTACAGTTTCTTGTCTCTGGTTTCTACTTTCCTCATCTTCTTTTCACTGTCTTCCATCCATCCAGCATCTGTCTTCGTTCTCTCTCTGCCAACCAGTGTCTGCCCTCTCTGCTGTCCCCTCCATCCAATGTCTGCCCTCTTTCCCTGCTCCTTCCACCCCCCCCCCACCTGCTGACACCCGGGGCAGACCACCCCCACTGCCCCGCCCTTGGTATGCCACTGGACACACCTTATGCAGAGACTCCATGGCCGACCACAAGGACTCCAGCATTACCTTTGCAGGTCTTACAAACGGTTGTAGAGACATATCAGGTTTAGACCCTATTTCATTCACCATCGACGGTCCAGATATTGTCTCTAATCCTGACAAATTCAACCTAGCAACCAAAGAAGTAACTGAGAGGCTTGGATTTTCAGGGGGAACCCCATCCTGGAGTGCTGCTATGTCGAGGAAGCCCCTCCTAGGCCAGTTCAGAGACCCCGACTTCCGAGGTCTTGACGGGCATGCTTCCTGACATGCTCCCCACTCCTTGAGCCTGCTGTGCTGGACTTCGCGGGCTAAGTGAAATCTCACTTTCCTGACCGTGAATCCTCTCTGTCCTGATCAAAGGAACGCCCTGAGATGCAGTAGGAGTCGCATATGCTGTGATCGGAGCCTGACAAAGAGTTGGGATCGCAGAGAGTAAGGAGGAAGCTCCTCTAATCTTTCCTTTCTCTTCAGAATCATAAAAAGTCAGGAAATAAGTTAAAGGAAAGAAAAATCTCCCAGAGCTCAGCATAGTACATCTGACCTCAACGCCATCTTGGTCAGTCTCCCAGATCATCCACTAAAGGGTTAATTTTATAACCACCATGAGTGCATAGAATATTTACATCTCATTCCATGGACATTTCCCAGATTTTCAAAGTGAAAGTATATGCATATTTTTGCTCTGAAAACAAGCCCAAGAGATCCATCCACCCACACACACCCTAGTATACTGTGCAGATTTCAGCTTCATCTGGAAACTAGTATGTCTCTATAAAATCTGTAGGATCAAGAGAGGGTGACCTGATACGCTCTCACTTCCTTGGACTGCCTCTCTATCAAGTGCTATAGAAAAAATGCTTTTAGACCTGTTCTCAATTTGTGTCTTGGTTCATGCTGATTAACAGAGGCACAATAAATTGGGCAGAAATGTCTGGCACTCATATCCTACAGAACTTGCTTTTATGTTGCAGGAAGACAGGAGCAATTAGATTTGATTAGACCATTTAATTTTTGTAAACCAATTTTGCAAAACCTTTTTTACATTCCTTATCATTCCTACTTGTTGCAAATCTGACTTCCACAGTGATTAGGAAGCACTACTTAATAGTTTACAGTACTTAACAGTTACCAGAAAAATGAACTATAAACCAGCTATGGCCTCTGATGTAAAGTGTAAAATACTTTTGTAACAAGTAAATAACTCTGTGTGTGTGTTGGGGGGGGGGGGGGGGGAGGCAGTTTTCAAACATCTGTATTTCTGAAACAGATGGTTTAATATTTCTCAATTTCCAGGAAATCTGGCCTACAATGTGAAAAACTTTATGAAAATGAAAAGCTTATGTAATCATATGGCAATTTTTGTTAATGGGTTTGTGATTTTAATTAAGCATAGGTATTGCTACAGGGTGGGCAAGTGCCACCGCCCCCCCCCCCCCCCCCCAATAGCTTTGCCACCTGTGTCTTACCTAGAGCAATTAATTTTGGCATTCCAGTCTCCTCTTCTTGCTAATCACACCAATGCTTCCTCCTCTTGTGCGATTCAATTAGAAGTTTGAGCTATGCAATGCTCTGTAGAGTAGGGAGCATATACATTCAAATATTGCTTTGAACTGTGTGGGAGGCGGAAAACTCAGCATGGCAGCAGCAACTAAAAATACGGTCAATTGTTCCTCCTTCCTCTTCCTCCAGCTGCACTAATGAAGAGTTTTGTTCCAGCACCACCATTGTAATGGCTACCCCAGAATCTTATGGTTGCCACTGCTGCTCCTCTGTCTCTGCTTGCCTATTTGGCCGCTGTATTTTAACCATTTAGGGCCTCAAATTCACTAGTAGATGGTAGCTGTTTGGGAAGGCGACATCAAGGATTAGGGGGAATGGCTGGGATAGGGTCTCTGGGACTGGGTGTTTGGAGGGGGGGGGGCAGAAACTGGGTGAATGCTTGAAAAGAGGCTAAGGGACTAGGTAAGTGCTTCAAGAGCATCTAAGGGAGTGGGTGCTTGGAGAGGGAGGCTGAGGGATTGGGCAAGTATTTGGGGAGGAAAGTTTGAAGACTGTTCGAGTACAGGGGGAGATCTGGTTTGGTATGTTTTTCTAATAAGTATGGGAAAATTAGGTTCTTACCTTGATAATTTTCTTTCCTTTAGTCACAGCAGATGAATCCATGATATACTGATGGGTTGTATCTACCTACCAGCAGGTGGAGATAGAGAACACTGAAAGCACATAGTGCTCCTGGCTACCCAGCCCCCTCTGCCTTCAGTATATGACATTTCCAAAGCAGAGTGAATAAGAAAGGCAAAATAATAAACTTTCCTCACAGAGAACAAATGCCCCTGAACCGGAGCAATAATCAAACAAAGGAGATATGTTATCAACCTCCTGAAATAAAAAATGCATGTAGAAACTCTGATAGCTTGTCTCCAAGTACTCTTAATGAGGCACAATGTGTGTATGCAACATCTGTAGAAAAACTAAAGTCAGACAGAGAGGGATCATGGATTCATCTACTGTGACTAAAGGAAAGAAAATTATCAAGGTAAGAACCTAATTTTCCCTTCCTTGTCATCAACAGCAGATGAATCCATGAACTGATGGGATGTACCAAAGCACAAGTAGGGTGGGAACAGACAACTCCGCGAGCAAGCACTTGTGCTCCAAAATGCGTATCCTGCTGCGCTGCCACATCCAGCCTGTAATGCCGCACAAAAGAGAGCTGAGAAGCCCAGATAGCCACACAACAGATCTCCTGAAAAGACACTCGTTCCAGCCTACGAAGAGGACATTGCCCTCGTCGAGTGCACTTCAAACACTTCAGGTGGCAATCGCCCTGAAAGCAGATCAGCCGAAAAAATGAGTTCCTTAAGCCAGCGGGCTACAGTGGCCTGAGATGCCAGAAACCGCCGCCGGGGACCTGCGAGCAGAACAAATAAACGATCAGGACTCCTAAACTCATTTGACTTCTGCAGATACTGCCACGGAGCCCTGCGGACATCCAAAAGGCGCAATTGCCCAAAGGAGCCCAGAAACTCCTCCTTAGAGAAGGAAGAAAAATGAGCTGGTTGAGGTGAAAAGCTGAACCCACCTTAGGCAGAAAGGAAGGCACCGTACGAAGTTACCCCGGATTCCGAGAACTGTAGAAAAGGATCCCGACATGAGAGCCTGAAGCTCAGACACTCTTCTTGCCGACGTCATTGCCACTAAAAAAAACTGTCTTGAGAGTAACATCCTTCTCAGAAGCCTGTTTAAGAAGCTCAAATGGAGATTGCTGGAGCTGTAGGGGTATTTCCCTGTGATCTCACCTGAGCTGGCCTTGGTTCATACAAGCCTAATGCATCCTGTTACAAACAAGATGGGTGCTACAACCTCTGACCTGAACATCTCTGTGTCAGCAAGATCCAGGTTTTTAGCTTGTGGAAAATTACTGGCAGGCATGTTCCATCCAAGGACATTATGAGGCTCATTTTCAAAGCACTTAGCCTCCCAAAGTTCCATAGAAACCTATGGAACTTAGCCTCCCAAAGTGCTTTGAAAATATGCCTCTGAGTGTTACAACCACCCCCTACTATCACCCTGAGAAGCTGAAAGGGGAGTGAGACCATGGCACCAGAAAGCCTGGTTAGAAACAGAGATGCAGATCAGAAAGTTACAATTTAAAGGTCACAAAACAAAGGACTCTTCTTGCCCATGCAGTGAGCTGGACAGGATCAGGAATTGGGTCCCTGATGTCACCTGACGGAGAGGTACGAAGAAAGCGGGAACAGAAGAAAATCAGTTAGTCGGAGACCATCAGAGAGTTTGGACTGACAAGAGAAGGGAGAAGACCTGAAACACCTATGAACTGCATATCTGGTGAGAATACCTTTGGGTTCAGCTATACCAGCTCTGAAATACGGCACGGAGTGACTGACACCTGCTATCTACATCTGCACTACATCCTGCACTACATCTAAGACTGACTCGCTGGGGAGACAACTAGAGTCTAAGAAGGAATCCTCATCTACCTCATCGTGAGGCTAACAGACAGCGTGGTGAGATACCGGGATTTACTTTCTATTGTCTGGGATTAGTGATTGGTGTTTATCTAAAAAAGACTGATTACGTCAGTGGCGTTCCTAGCGGGGGGGCGGTGGGTGCGGTCCGCCCCAGGTGCACGCCGCCGGGGGGGGGGGGTGCCGCGCTTGCCTGTCCTCCGTTGTTCTATGCTTCTTCTCTGCCCCGGCATGCACCCGGCCGGGGGGGGGGGGGGGGGGTTCCGCGCTGCATCGAGGTGGGCACTGCGCCCGGGGGCAGGGCACATTGATGATCCGCCCCGGGTGCCAGCCCCCCCCCCCCCCCCAGGAACGCCACTGGATTATGTCATAGCTCCTGGTCAGGAGATTGCTGCTAACCTTTGTATTTGGCATAAGAACTGTAGTTTAGGTTACAAATCAGGCTTGTGTAATTATCTTGTAGTCCAGGAAGAATGATTTTGTATAATTTCTATTCAGTAGCAATCTAGTTCTGTTTTTATTATCAGCAAGTTCTATATATTTTTGTATTTTGCTAAGCCTTGCTACAGAGTTATTCTATATTTGTATATCTTCTTTATCTAAAATAAATGTAATATATCAGCTTGGCCTTTGGTTTCATTTCTCTGTAACGGCAAGTTTGGCTAGGCACCAAAACCAAGGTTCTGTCTCCCTTAGCAAGAGTCCAGAATATTTGCTCAGGCAGAGTTCTGTAATTTAGAACCTTGGCATAAATAATTCTGTTGTTTTCCCCATAAGACCTATTTATTCTACCTACAAGCATCTTCAACATGAGCCCCAGGTTCCAAGCCGGACAAGGCGACCGCAAAGGAGGTCGGAGACTAAGTGCCCCTCTAAGAAATCGGACAATATCCGGATGAGCAGCAAGGGACAAGCTGAAGACTTTCCCTCGGAAGCAGGCCAACTCTGCCACTTGAACTCAAAGGGAATTGTAGGCCAGGCCCTTTTGTAGCCGGTCCTGCAAAAAGTCCAGCAAGAGCGAGATTGTCGCCAGACTCGGTGAGATAGACCTTGGTGTACACCATGCATCAAAAGTGCGCCAGATCCGAGCATAAGTCGCAGAGGTAGACCGTGTGCAAGCCTACAAGAGCATGGTAATAACCTTATTAGAATACCCCTTGTCCCTCAATTGCGCCCACTCAAGAGCCAGGCCGTAAGACCAAAGTGGCAAGGATGTTTCATAGTCACCGGACCCTGAACTAACAGGTTCGGAACCCGAGGCAAGGGAAGAGGTGCGTCCACAAGCATCCGCCGGAGATCCGCGTACCATGGACGCCTTGACCAATCCGGGGCGATGAGAATCACCAATCCTTGGTGCAGACGAATCCGAAGTAGTACTCGCCCTATCAAGGGCCAAGGAGGGAACTCATACAGGAGGCCCGAGGACCAAGGTTGAGCCAGAGCATCCAACCTCGCCGAGCGAGGATCTATCCTTCTGTTGAAAAAGCGAGGGACTTTGGCGTTCACGCTTGACGCCATGAGATCCAAACCTGGAGTCCCCCATTTGGCACAAATCTGAAGAAAAACTTTGTCTGCCAGTTCCCATTCTGCCGGGTCAATTTGATGTCTGCTGAGTAAATTGGCTTGTACATTGCTCTGACCGGCTATGAAAGCCGTGGACAGCAGCTCTAGGTGGTGCTCAGCCCAGTCGCAGATCTGAGATGCCTCTGCAGCCAGGGCCCTGCACTGAGTGCCGCCCTGATGATTGATGTAGGCCACTGCTGTCATGTTGTCCGACAGAACTCGGTCAGGAAGACCCTTCAGCGTCCTGTGGAAGGCCAGAAGAGCCTGGAATATCGCTCTCAGTTCCAAGCGATTGATTGACCATCCCGCTTCCGCGGTGGACCACAGACCCTGAGCATAGTGTCACCGGCATCCCCTGCCGCAGCATGCTGTCAGAAAGCCACCAATCCATACTGCGCTGGGCCACAGGAAGCCACCTTAGTCTGCGTAGGAATTCCTGGGAAATCGGACACCATTGCTGAAGCAGAGCAAGCTGCAGCGGCCTCATGTGAGCTCTCGCCCAGGGAACCACCTCCATGGTGGCCGTCATCGATCCCAGGAGCTGAACTAAGTCCCAAGCTTGAGGGCGAGGCATCCACAGGAGCAGGCGGACCTGATTCTGAAGCTTGAGGCGCCTGCTGTCAGGAAGAAAAACAAACCCCGAAGCCATGTCGAACCGGACCCCCAAATACTCGCGAGACTAAGAGGGGGTTAGGTGACTTTTGGGCATATTGACTACCCAGCCCAGAGTCTGAAGAACTGTAACAACTCTGGCTATGGGCAAGCTGACTCTCGTCTGCCGAATCCGCTCTGATGAGCCAGTCGTCGAGATAAGGGTGAACTCTGATACTCTCTCGTCTGAGAAAGGCAGCCACCACCACCATCACCTTGGAAAAAGTCTAAGAGGCAGTCGCCAAATCGAGAGGCAAGGCGCGAAACTGAAAATGTTGGCTTAATACCGCAAACCGGAGAAACTGCTGATGCGGCAGCCAGATGGAGATATGCAAGTACGCTTCCTTGAGGTCCAGAGACGTGAGAAACTCTCCTGACTGAACCGCCACAATGACGGAGCGCAGGGTTTCCACGCGGAAATGTCGCACTCCTAAGGCCTCGTTGACTCTGCGTAAGTCAAGGATAGGTCTGAACGACCCGCCTTTTTGAGGCACCACAAAATAGATGGAGTAGTGACCGCAGCCGCGTTCGGCAGGAGGAACCAGAACCATCGCTCCGAGCTTCAGCAACACCTGCAAGGTCTTGTTTACTGCTGCCCGCTTGACGGCAGTGCCGCATCGGGGCTCCAAAAATGCGTCTCCCACTGGGGCAGCAAATTCTAGTCGGTAACTTTCTCTGATCAGGTCCAGGACCCACTGATCCGAAGTAATCTTGGTCCACTCCTCGAGAAAGAGGGAGAGACGACCCCCTACTGTGGGAACCGACGAGTGGACCGGCGCCCCATCATTGTGGACGCCACTGAACTCCTGGACGTTGCCTGGACGCCGCTGTGCATTTGTCCGAACGAAAGGAGTTCCCTCTGCTGGAAACGGGTACGTTGACCAAACCCTGCAGAGCGCCCCGGGCAATACCTGCGAGCTTCGTGAAAATGTGGCCTGGAAGAGGAGGGAAAAGAAGAACTTTTGGAAGAAGGCCTCGGTCTATTCTCAGGCAACCGTTGGGACTAGAGTCCCCTAGGTCCTTAACAATCTTCTCCAAATCCTCCCCAAATAAAAGAAGGCCCCGAAAGGGTAACCTCACCAGCCTTTGTTTAGAGGCCATGTCAGCCGCCCAATGCCGGAGCCAAAGAAGGCAGCGGGCAACAACCGCCACAGACATCAGCTTAGCCAAAGCTCTGACCAGATCATAAAGGGCATCAGCCAAAAAAGACAGGGCAGACTCCATACGCGGGCTGACCTCAGCGAGGGAACCCGCTCCATCGGTGGGCTGCTCAACCCGCCTGCTGCAACCAGGAAAGGCAGGCCCGGGCTGCATAGGAACTGCAAATAGCCGCCCGTAAGGAAAGGCCCGAGATTTCAAAGGGCCGCTTCAGCATGGATTCCAGCCGCTGATCCTGCATATCTTTCAAAGCGACCCCTCCCTCCACTGGGAGAATAGTCTTTTTAGTCACAGCCGTGACTAAAGCATCCACTTTAGGCATCCCAAAGAGGGCCAACTGACTTTCACTCAGAGGGTAAAGGTGACACATAGCCCTGGCCACCTTCAAGGGACCCTCAGGGTCAGACCATTGAGCTGAAATAAGCTCTTGGATGGAAGCATGCACGGGAAAAGCCCGAGAAGGCTTCTTAGTACTAGCCATCCTAGGATTAATAGAAGAGGCAGCGCCCTCGTCAGGATCTTCAATAAAAAGGGCCTGTAAGGCATCAGAAATGAGAGCTGGCAGCTCGTCACGGTGGAAAATCCGAACTGCTTTAGGGTCATCCAACTCCTGTGGCAAACAGCCACCCTCATCTGGATCATCAGTCAGTGAGGGCCTGCCAGACCCCTCAGACTCCCCGAAACTAGACCACTGGGGAGAACAGGGTGAAGAGTCTCCCTCAGATGGGGTATTCACTCATCTACGCTTAGCGTCAGCCAAAAGCTCGGGGGAAGAAATCAAGTCTCCAGCAGACGCTGGGCTATCAAGAACTGGAAGCAATCCAGTCCGACAGGAATTGTCAGGAGCCTCAGGCAGTGCTCTTTTTAACATAAAAGCCTTATGCATCAGCAGCACAAATTCATTGGGGGAAGCGGAGGCTCCTTTAGAAACCTCAAAACAAGGCATCCCCCTGCACTCAAGACCCCTCCGCAACTGCGAGGGTCGAGTCACGCGGCGCCTCCAAGATGGCGGCCGCTGCCAACTCCGTCGGGTGGGAAGAATCACGACCTGCCATGCTCGTGCCAGCATTAGCATCTAGGCAGCATGGGCTACAGAGCCCCGCTGCTGATCTGCGTTTCCCACAAGGGAGCAGCGCTTAACCCCTTTAGGAGCCATCAAATACAGAAAATAAAATGGCGCCTTCAAGCCAAAACTTACCCCGCAGGAGCTGGGCACCACTCTCACCTCAGGAGACCGAGTCAAACGAGCTGCGGTCAAGCTGCACCAAACCAGGAGCTTAGGAGAAAGCCTCTTTTTTGTTTTTCTTTTTTACTGTGAGGAAAGTTAGAGGCAGGCAGCCACAGAGGAAGTCCGGGAGGAGGGGGAATGGGGTAAGGCAGGGACAGGGAAAACCAAGTATGCCTTTAAAGTGAGCACCACCAGCCACAACACCCTCCGCTCTATTGGCAAAACACAGGAGCCACCCCAGGCAGAAATCCAGGAGCTGAGAAAGCGACATCCACACCTGCTGGGAGATAGAGATATACTGAAGGCAGAGGGGGCTGGGCGTCCAGGAACACCATGTGCTTTCAGTGTTCTCTATCTCCACCTGCTGGTAGGCGGATACAACCCATCAGGATATCATGGATTCATCTGCTGTTGATGAGAAGGAAATTGGTGTTCTAGGCATGGTGTGGTATGGCAAGATGCTGCACAAGTTTTTATATTTTTGAAAATCTCTCAGCTTATTTTACTTGCACTTTATAAAATATGAATTAAAAAAAAGCTGAGAAATTTGTGGCTAAATATGTGCATATGTACATACTATGGTGTTAATGTTCAAAAGCGAGACATTTGTATGTCTGGTGTATAAGTTAGGGGGCTGTTATAAAATTTCCCTCAAAGTGGCAGTGGAAAGAGTTTGTGTTGCCTTTACTAAGGTGGCAACAGAAACTGAGATTATAGATATGATAGATACACATACCTGTTAATTTGTCAAAGTGAATGCCCTAGCTCTGCTTTGCACTTCTTTTTCCATACAGCAGAATTGGTTGAGTGGAGGAGTAGCCTAGTGGTTAGTGCAGTGGACTTTGATCCTGGGGAACTGAGTTCAATTCCCACTGCAGCTCCTTGTGACTCTGGGCAAGTCACTTAACCTTCCATTGCCCCTGGTACAAAATAAATACCTGAATATATGTAAACTGCTTTGAATGTAGTTGCAAAAACCCCAGAAAGGCAGTATATCAAGTTCCATTTCCCTTCTCTTCTAAATAATTGTAACACTAACTTTACTAGTTTGATCAGTGGCCAAGGGTTTATTTATTGCACAGAAGGGAAGAGATTTTAGATTTAGCACACAGTGAGTTATGTTCAAGTACAGTTGGTTCTTTCCAATCCCTGGAAGGCTTACAATCTAAAAGTTTGTCCTAGAGAGTAAAGTGACTTGCCCAGGATCACAGTGACTTTTCTGGTTCCTTAGGCCATTGTTCTAAACAAGAAGCTACTCCCTTCCCTTTGTTTTTTTTGTTCTTGTAATATATTTTATAACTCATTTGAAGAAGGGAGTGGGAGACATGCTGTTGGGCAGACTCAATGTACAGAAATTTAATTTTGGCTTGCCACCTTGCATACCAAGCTTGCTTCCCCAAATACTTGTCTAGAGATGCCACTGCAAGCCAAGCTACTATACAGAGAATACCTAAAGGCCCCTTTTAAGATAAAGGCTTCATTCTTAGATACCATGAATAAAGAGAAGAGATTCCATAATCACAAGTGCCAAACTGATGAGTTACCTTCAGAAACCCCTTCACCTTAAGAGGGAAGCCAAATAACACAGCCTTTATATAATGGCTAACTTGTTGAGATTTTATTTAGACAAGATTTACACAGTATTTTGTTTTAAAATCAATTTATTCCCAGCATAGCTATAGACATTATTTTGGTTCTTCTTTAATTGGTAGAGATGTTCCTGAGGTGTTATTGGCTGCACTGAAAGCTGTCAGTTGATGTCATTCACATCCGATTGGTACAGAACAATCTGTAGCATCCCAATATGCTTAGTTCCAGAATCCTGCTTATAGTAAAAGCAGACATTCACACGGTGCTTCTTGGAAGTTTCATGGTTAGTCAAAGTCTTATAGGATTTCACTGAGCTCACATATTGAGTATAAAGAGTGCTAACACATATTTAGAAATAACTATAAATTTAAAAGAAAAAAAATGATTTGAGAAAAGCAGTTTGGAAAAGTAAAAAGAAACAAATCTTGCATTTGCAAAGATTTAGTGAGTGAAAATCAACACATTAGTCTTTCATTACAAGATCCCTTAATCTAATCCCTAGGGGACACCGTAACCAGATGGGTTTTCAAGATATCCACAGTAAGCATGAGACAGATTTGCATACAATGGAGGAAGTATATATAAATCCATCTCATGTATATCTACTTTAGATATCCTGAAAACTCAACTGGCTGGGTGTGCCATAAGGACTGGACTGAGAACTAGTGTCTTAATCTGCTTTGTACAACACAGATCTAAACAGTACAGCAATCTTTCAGTGATAAAAGTAAATAACAGTGTTCACATCAGTTAAAAGAAACAATTTTCTCTTCAAATCTGACAAAGGTGGACTATGTTGAGCTCACACCCCCATTTTATTTTTCAAAAAACAAACTAACTTCACACAAGCAAACTAACTTCAATCACAAGGGGGAAAAGAAAACCCATGATCCGGCGGTGGTCAAAATCCTGTACAAAAAAAAACAGCAGAAGACAAAGCAATAGCACAACAGAAGCAGAGCTGACTTTATACTATATTGGAGAAAATAAATAAATACAGTAGTTGAAGTATGGCACCCTCTTGTGACTTACATTCTGAACCAGTTATGGAATGCCTTCAGAAACATGTAAAATGCACACTTACATTATTCACAACAATATCCCACTACCAAACAGCAAAGGAATACAAAAGTTATTTTTTTAAATAAAAAACTAAAATATTTTTTATTTAAGATACTGATCGATAAGCATCTTGCATCATGTGTAGAAGGTGTAAATCAGACTTCAACATAATTTCTTTCATGTTGAGAATGGACCCGTCACCCGTCCAACTGCTCCTTCCCTCCCACAACCTAACTTGCTTTGTAAGGTTCCACTCCAGCTGAAAAGCCAATTTTGCTCCTCACAGTCATATCCTGTTATGTGCAAGTTCCAGCCCTTGTCAATCAAATTCTTGACAGTCTTGCAATAAAAACATTCACTTTAACTTGATAAAAGTATAAGGAAATAATATGTTCTTGCAAGCCTTCAAAAATGCTTCCTTAGTCCCTAGTTTTTCAGTCTGTTTGCTGCTTGTTCTTTTAAATTTAACTTCAGGCATCAGTTCATAATTTCCATATAAAAGAATGCAATATGCATCATACGTCCAGAAACGAGGAAGAGCTGCTGTCTTTCTGAATTCCATCTCTACACCTCTCAATTTTCTTTAGCACTTCAGACACTATACACACAGAGGAGGTAAGGACCATGAGGAATAGCAGATCTGAGGAGAAGCAGGAAAAAAGACATTAACATGCTGTTCCTACCCCACTGCGTGTTCACATTATTTGAATTATTGTTAAAGCCTTCAGTTACCCAAGGAAGTTTAATGACAGGAGACGGCAGGAGCGTCCTTCGCCCATTATCTGGGCTGAAGCCAATAGGTGGCGCTTGCCATCATATTGATATGTCCAAAACAAACACAGGCGCTATTGAAAACAATAACAAACTTGTGAGGTTTATATTATTTTATTAAACCTCCTTGGTTTTGCATTCTTTCTGTTAGGACGGGATTGGGGAGTTTGAGGGTCTGTGAAGGGGGAGGTTATATTCAAAAGGTTTTTGTCAGTGCTCCACAGCTTGCTTTGATATTTGCAATGCTGTTTTGTGGATTTCAGTGCTGCACTATAAGCCAATAAAGATACAGCTACATAAAAACAATAGCAACGCTTATGACTGCCTATATGAGGTGCATCTGTAAAAAGTCTAAAGCTGTTCCAGCTGGATAGGCAATTCCTTAAAAGGTGGAGGATAAAGGATTTTTTGTTTTAATTTGACAGCTTTTTTTATTTATTTGAAAGATTCCCATATGTACATATGTATCATGATATACAACTGAAAATCACTAAAGCAGCATAAAACATTATTCTAGCTGAAGAGGCAGTGTTTCATTTCAACGTGCTCAGACGCAAGTCTGTTATAAACACACATCAGATCCTACAAAATGCTCCAAAACCGTGTCTAATGTTGACAAACTAAAATTAAGTCACCTCTGTAAGGCTGACATCGTAGCATGACTAACTCTCCACCTTCAAATCCATGAAGTCCCTTCAAACTTTGCTGAACATTGTTTCCAGCACCTCTATTATATACCCCTTTCTTGCTACATCCGTAAGCTGCACGTCGGCATGTTTCTAAATATAATGGACAAAAAAATAACAATGAATGACAACGTGGATGCAGCAGCTGATAGTTTGTTTTGGACATACCAAGAAGGCAGCTGCTGGGAGAACTGGCTTCAGCCTTATGACGTTAGAGCATCTCCTGTCTTATTAAACTTCATTGCAGATTCTTCCCGCTTGGTTCTGTAACCTGCATGTGAGCCTCTCTCTCCAATCACAGGAGTCTCAACCACCTATTGTACTCTGATAAGTTAGCTTCCTACATGTGGCTCATTCCCTCCAATGACAGAAGTACTAGCAGAGACTCATTTCACTTGGCTTCAGTGACATACACTATATCCTACTGACCTGCCTTTGCTCCCTGTACTACTACTACTACTACTACTACTACTATTTAGCATTTCTATAGCGCTACAAGGCATACGCAGCGCTGTACAAACATGTGCTCTTTGCTCATTGGTCCTGGCCTCTGCCCCTTTGTTTCTGTTTATGCCTAACGGCCTTTTGTGTGTGCTGTGAGGAAAGAAAAAAGGCACCCTTTTTACCTCCTCATGTTAGTGAGTGTTTTTTTCCTTCTGTCTTCTGGAAATAACATTGTTTTTCATCATATATGTTGTCCAGGTGTGAACGGAAAGAGAATACTTGTATAGCTATACTACCATCCACCAGGCCAGTACAGATGACCAAATGTTAACAGAAATTAGGGAAGCTTGCAAATTTGGCAAAACTATAATTGGTCATTTCAATTATCCCAATACTGACTGGATACATTTCTTATCAGGAAATGCTAGGGAGGTGAAGTTCCTAGAAGAAATAAATGACTACTTCATGGAGCAGCAGGTTCTGGAATCAACAAAAGGGGGAATTATTTTAGATATAATCTTCAGTGGAATGCAGGACTTGGTTAGAGAGGTAATGGTTCTGGGAATGCTTGGCAATAGTAATCACATTATGGTGATCAAATTTGAGATAACTGATGTGAACACATAAGAAAATCTACTCCAACATCTTTTAACTTTCAAAAGGTCAACTGTGATGAAATGAGGAAAATGATAAAAAATACTAAAAATAATAAAAAAAGCAGTAGTTGCAAAGTTTAAGAGTTTAAATTAGGCACAAAGGTTGTTTAAAAAAATGATCTTGGAAGTTCAGACCAGTTGTATTTCACATATCCAAAAAGGTGGAAGAAAGACCAAATGACAGTCAGCTTGGTTAAAACATGAGGTTGAAGAGGATTTGAATGAAGACAACAGGAAAACAACAAACACTGGCAAGTTAGAAGCAACACTGATCAACAGGGCTAAAAGGGAAGAAAAGAAATTTGCTGTGGAGGAAAAAACCTTTTCCAGGAACAATGAAATAGAAAGCCTGTGAGGGAGTCAGTTGGACTGATAGATCATCAAGGAGTAAAAGGAGAACTCAGGGAGGTCAAGGCCATAGCAGAGAGACTAAACAAATTCTTTCCTTCAGTCTTTACTGAGGAGGATGTAAGAGAGCTACCTGTGCCAGAAATGGTACTTAAGAGTGAAGATACTGAGGAACTGAAAGAAATCTTTGTGGACCTGTTGTAAGAAGTCAAATTGACAAGTTAAAGAGCAGCAAATCATCTGGACTGGATGTGTATTGCCCCAGGGTATAGAAAGAACTAAAAAATGAAACTGCAGATCTACTACTGGCAATCTGTAACCTGCCATTAAAATCATCCATGGTACTTGAGAAGATGGCCAACATAACACCAATTTTTAAAAAGGTTTCCAGGGGTGATCCAGGAAACTACTATAGACCAGTAGGCCTGACATCAGTGCCAGGCAAAATGATAGAAACTATTACTGAATATAGACAAACACGGTCAACATGGATTCGGCCAAGGGAAGTCTTGCCTCACCAATTCACTTCATTTATTTGAAGGCTTGAATAAACATGATTAAAAATAGAAACCATTAATTGTGACATATATGCAATAATAGCAGAAACGGGGAGAGGGTTGGACTTTTTCACATTGCTGTAGTTGCACTGTACTTCTTCAATCCAGCAAGTGACTATTTGTATGAAAGAATAATTGGTACTAAGATTCAAGTCTCCTTCTGGTGAATGGTGACAATTGATTTAACTCTAATGTAATCACTGTGCTTGAAAACTGTGTGAGAAAGAACACACACTACCATCCTTTAATACGTTTTCCATCTTCCGGGTTCACTACTTTATCAATATGTGATATTTAAAGACCGTTGCTTTCAGAGCACCTTGTCGTCTAGTGACTGTGCACTGGTTAATACCATGCTCTCATTGGCTTTAAAGGTCATTTTCCTGCATTGGAAATCCCTGAACCTGGTCACATATCAAGAATGGTGGACTTTACTGTTTAAAACTTATAAATATGAAACTTATCTTGCCAAAAAATCATTTAAGTTTGCCTTGCATGAGAAAAAATGGTCCCCACTTGTGTCTTATTTTCACGTTGTACCATGCTGTGCCTAAGGTCCTTTGCTGCTTCTCTCTCGTTGTATATCATTTGTGCATATACTCCCCCCCTTTTTTTTCTTCCTTTACTTTTTCTCTCATTTTACCTAATGTAGCATTGAACATGGTTTATGTCTTCTAATGTATAGTTGTTGTTTATCACTTGTCATGTTTTGAAAATCAATATTTATTATTATTATTTGTTTTATTGCATTTGTACCCCACATTTTCCCACCTTTTTGTAGGCTCAATGTGGCTTACAGAGTAAGGTTATGATAAAGTCAATACATGATTTAAATACAGTTGATCATAAGCTGAGGTAAAAGAGGACTTAGAAGGACGGGAGTTGGGTAGGTTGTGTGATAAGTGTTTTAGATGTGCTTGAGTGGTTTAAGGGATGATTTGTATAATTGAGGGTGACTTTTGTAAGCTTTGTCAAAGAGTTATGTTTTCAGAGCTTTGCGGAAGCTGGTTAGATTGTTCATGGTTTTCAGGGTCTTGGGTAGCGCATTCCAAAACTGTGTGCTTTTGTATTCAAAGGTCGTAGCATAAGCCTGTTTGTATTTCACTCCTTTACAGCTGGGAAAATTCAGATTGAGGAATTTGTGGGCCGATCTTTTGGCGTTTCTGGGCGGTAGGTCCACTAGGTTTAGCATATAGAGTGGGGCATCTGCGTGAATGATTTTGTGCACGGTTGTGCAGATCTTGAACTGAATTCGTTCCTTGAGCGGAAGCCAGTGGAGCTTCTCTCTTAGGGGCTTCGCACTTTCATATTTAGGTTTTCCAAAGATGAGTCTGGCTGCGGTGTTCTGGGTTGTTTGGAGTTTTTTAATGGTCTGTTCTTTACAGCCTGCGTACAGAGCGTTACAGTAGTCCAAGTGGCTTATTACCAATGACTGTACTAGGGTTCGAAAGATGTTTCTTGGGAAAAAAGGTTTAACTCTCTTGAGTTTCCACATCGATTGGAACATTTTTTTCGTAGTGTACTTCACGTGGGTATCGAGTGTGAGGTTTCGATCAATGGTGACTCCAAGAATTTTCAGGTTTTTTGAGATAGGAAGTGTGCAGTGAGGTGTGGTTATGGTGGGGTAGTTGTTTGTGTTATATTGGGAAGTCAGAACTAGGCATTGGGTTTTTTCCTGCGTTGAGCTTTAGCCGGAATGAGACCGCCCATGAGTGCATGATCTGGAAGCTCTGGTTTATCTCATTGGTTATTTCAGTCCTTCTTGAATGGGATGTAGATTGTAACATCATCGGCATATATGTAGGGGTTAAGGTTGTGATTGGCCAGGAGTTTGGCTAGTGGTATCATCATTAGGTTGAAGATTGTTGGTGACAGGGGGGATCTTGAGGAACTCCGCATTCCGGTGTCCAAGGCGGTGATCTGGCAGTGTTCGTTATAACTTGGTAGGATCTGGTGGTGAGGATTCCTTTAAACCATTTGAGAACTGGGCCTCCAATTCCGAAGTATTCTAGTAGGTGTAATAGTATTTCATGGTCCACCATGTCGAAGGCACTAGACATGTCAAAATGTAATATGAGTATGTTCTTGCCGGTTGCAATTGTTTTTTTTGAAGGAGTTCATTGCAGACACTAGTACTGTTTCGGTGCTATGATTTGATCGGAATCCTGACTGTGACTCATGTAGGATTGAGTGTTTGGTAATCCGTGAGCTGTTTCGTCACTATGCCTTCCATCAACTTAGTAGTGAGTGGGATAGAGGCGACTGGTCGGCAATTGGTTACGTCCATTTATTACAACTTATGATTTTCATTCATTTTTAATTTTGTTTCTTTTTATATTTCAGAGGTAAAAAAGACCTCAGAGACCTTTACTGGATTCAAACTGCATGCACATTAGCAGCACCGTTGCACTTGTAAGCAGCTCACTCTCAATTATTCTGTCTCAATGTATTTTCAAATGTAAGCCACGTTGAACCAGAGTTTGCTTGGGATAAAGTGTGATATAAATGTTAAAAAAAAAAAAAAAAAGGCCTTTATCCTCCACCTTTTAAGCCACTGCCTATCCAGCTGGATGGTAATAGCACAAGGAAAGCAAGTTTGGCTCAATGAAGACTAACCTGTTCCTTTGTTGAGCTCTAGTATTATCATTTTGAAAATGTGACCATACAATGCGACTCTGTGGTTATGTTCTACTAATAAGTTCAAAGATTAACTGACTTTCCTGAAAGGATTGTATAAACTTTGGATGCATGACTAGAGACACAAACACACTTATTTATTCAACATCACAATTCCTTATGTACAGCCATAAAACAACTTGTTAGGGTGGATAGTGTTCACAATGAGCTCCTTTTATTATCGACCAGATACATAAGTACATAAGTATTGCCATACTG
The DNA here is from genome assembly GCF_901765095.1 of Microcaecilia unicolor. Taxonomy (NCBI): domain Eukaryota; kingdom Metazoa; phylum Chordata; class Amphibia; order Gymnophiona; family Siphonopidae; genus Microcaecilia; species Microcaecilia unicolor. Next base: position 268,348,409 of record NC_044031.1, on the reverse strand, counting down.
GGAAAGAACAAAGGTCCATTGAGCCCAGCATCCTGTTTCCAACAGTGGCCAATCCAGGTCACAAATACCTGGCAAGATCCCAAAAATGTACAAAACATTTAAGGTGCAATAAATCATTTAGGCAGTCTCCTGTAAACTGGCAACATCTACCTTCAAGTGACGGAAGGTAGTCAAAATCTTGGCTCTGTTTATGGAAGAAGTAATACCCCCCACATTCTAAGAATGCAGACTGTTATGCAGGAGACTCATATGGAATACGTATAATAGTTAGCTCTACAGATACCATTCATGTAATATGAGGTCCCAGGAGCCTAGCCTCTCCCAGGATCAAAATACCCAACAACGCATCCAGAACACTTCCACCCCTCTGCACCCATAACCAAGTTCCTTCCAACATCCTAGGTAAAAAGCCCAGATATGGAAATGCCAAGGAAACAAAAATACTGCTATATTTCAGCAACCACCCACCCCATCCTAACCCCCCACCACCCTTCACCATCCCTCCCACATCCCACTTCTCCACCAATATCACAAAAAGCCATATCACAGGATAATACCCTGGACTGGCATGACTACATTTATTTATTTATTTTATTTTTTGCAATTTTACAATAATTTCAAGAATACATCTTGTTTGGCAAAGATGATTAACAGAGGAGAAAATTTTTTTTTTTTACAAAATAGTTCTATAATTCCCACCTTACATTGAAAGGAAAAGATGATAAAACATCAAAAGAGGACAAGTTCTACTTAAAGGTTAACAAGTTTACAATATAAAATGAAAAATTTTGAAACGCATATCATTCATCTATAGTCCACAACATGGGAGGTATGTCAAAATATTCAGGTAATTACAAAGAATAAACTAAAGATTCTTTCCTTAAGAGACTAAGGATTGAGAGGGAGGTTTCCAGGAGTTCCTAATTAATTCACGGAGTAGATGTAATTATTTGTCTTAACTGTGCAGAAGGTAACAGGGCAATTTTAGAGTCCAAGAAGGAATTAAATTGTATAGGGTCAAAAAATATACATTTTACAGGGTTTAATTTAAGAACACATTTACATGGGAAGTTTAACCAGAAAAGAGCACCCCAATTGTTGTATCTTTGGGCGTAATTTAAGAAATTCTTTGCGCCGTTTTTGGGTTGCTTTAGAAATATCCGGAAACATTCTTTTTTTTCTTACATAGAGAGCAGCTCTTTATGAATTACAAAATTTGTTTAAGTATCCAGTCTCTGTCTGGTTGTAATACAAACGAGACAATTAAAGTCATTGATGTTAATCCCAAGTTTGTGTCAAATTTAAATCCAAAGTATCAAATGGTATTTCATTTCCTTGATCCACCAATTGTTGATTCTCCTTTTTCTTATAAGGTGGTAAGTAATACATTTTTGATATACAGTGGGGGAAATAAGTATTTGATCCCTTGCTGATTTTGTAAGTTTGCCCACTGACAAAGACATGAGCAGCCCATAATTGAAGGGTAGGTTATTGGTAACAGTGAGAGATAGCACATCACAAATTAAATCCGGAAAATCACATTGTGGAAAGTATATGAATTTATTTGCATTCTGCAGAGGGAAATAAGTATTTGATCCCCCACCAACCAGTAAGAGATCTGGCCCCTACAGACCAGGTAGATGCTCCAAATCAACTCGTTACCTGCATGACAGACAGCTGTCGGCAATGGTCACCTGTATGAAAGACACCTGTCCACAGACTCAGTGAATCAGTCAGACTCTAACCTCTACAAAATGGCCAAGAGCAAGGAGCTGTCTAAGGATGTCAGGGACAAGATCATACACCTGCACAAGGCTGGAATGGGCTACAAAACCATCAGTAAGACGCTGGGCGAGAAGGAGACAACTGTGGGTGCCATAGTAAGAAAATGGAAGAAGTACAAAATGACTGTCAATCGACAAAGATCTGGGGCTCCACGCAAAATCTCACCTCGTGGGGTATCCTTGATCATGAAGAAGGTTAGAAATCAGCCTACAACTACAAGGGGGGAACTTGTCAATGATCTCAAGGCAGCTGGGACCACTGTCACCACGAAAACCATTGGTAACACATTACGACATAACGGATTGCAATCCTGCAGTGCCCGCAAGGTCCCCCTGCTCCGGAAGGCACATGTGACGGCCCGTCTGAAGTTTGCCAGTGAACACCTGGATGATGCCGAGAGTGATTGGGAGAAGGTGCTGTGGTCAGATGAGACAAAAATTGAGCTCTTTGGCATGAACTCAACTCGCCGTGTTTGGAGGAAGAGAAATGCTGCCTATGACCCAAAGAACACCGTCCCCACTGTCAAGCATGGAGGTGGAAATGTTATGTTTTGGGGGTGTTTCTCTGCTAAGGGCACAGGACTACTTCACCGCATCAATGGGAGAATGGATGGGGCCATGTACCGTACAATTCTGAGTGACAACCTCCTTCCCTCCGCCAGGGCCTTAAAAATGGGTCGTGGCTGGGTCTTCCAGCACGACAATGACCCAAAACATACAGCCAAGGCAACAAAGGAGTGGCTCAGGAAGAAGCACATTAGGGTCATGGAGTGGCCTAGCCAGTCACCAGACCTTAATCCCATTGAAAACTTATGGAGGGAGCTGAAGCTGCGAGTTGCCAAGCGACAGCCCAGAACTCTTAATGATTTAGAGATGATCTGCAAAGAGGAGTGGACCAAAATTCCTCCTGACATGTGTGCAAACCTCATCATCAACTACAGAAGACATCTGACCGCTGTGCTTGCCAACAAGGGTTTTGCCACCAAGTATTAGGTCTTGTTTCCCAGAGGGATTAAATACTTATTTCCCTCTGCAGAATGCAAATAAATTCATATACTTTCCACAATGTGATTTTCCGGATTTAATTTGTGATGTGCTATCTCTCACTGTTACCAATAACCTACCCTTCAATTATGGGCTGCTCATGTCTTTGTCAGTGGGCAAACTTACAAAATCAGCAAGGGATCAAATACTTATTTCCCCCACTGTAGGTGGATATGCCTTTTCCAGTATATTCAGAACTTCACCTAAGTATCTTTTCAAAATTATTAATGGAGCTATCATAGGCTGCTTCAGAAAATTTATCACTCTAAGTATATTAGCTCTCTGTCCATTCTCCAAAGTTTCTATTTTGTTCTGTAGATATTGATTTTCTTTAATTAAATTACTTTGTATTTTTGAGACTTTTGTATTTCTTTCGAATTATTTTCCATTGATTTATCCATAGTTTGTATTCTTCCTTCTAAGACTGGTATTTTATTCAATAATGTCTGAGATTGATCAAATAATGGGGAAAACTTTTGTAAAAATAAAGTTTCCAGATTCTTTAATGCTTCCCAAATGGCATCCAAAATTATATTTTATGGTTTCTCCCCTAGTAAGAACTTACTTGATTGATCTGTATGAGTAGACTGCTCTGTCGATCCCACTTCCTTCGGTAGTTGGTCTCCCCTCCTTCAGTTCCAGCACTTCATGTGCTGTTGCTCCTTCAGTTCCAGCACTTCATGTGCTGTTGCTCCTGGCAGGATTTCATCCGAGTTGGGTCCTGTTCTGAGAGTCCCCTCCACCTCTTGGGAACTAGGGGTTTCTCGGTCCCCTCTCGGCATGTCTGCCGGCATGGGTGGGGCTAACCGCTGTTCGGGGCTCAGCGTTGTTTCTGTCTCCAGGCATAGAGGCGGCTCTCCTTCCCCCGCACTCTCTGACATCGGAGTTCCTGCACCCAATACTGCCCCTGGAGTGAAGAAACGCTCCAAAGTAACAACCGACGGCAGAGCAGGAGCCACAGGTCCCGCTCTCTGCCTGCCCCTCCTCTTAGGCATGCCAAAAGAAGTTCACGAGGAAATCAAGGTATTTGAATAGGAGCTTCTTTTCAAAGCTCCCTCTCAGTCGCCATCTTGCCTGGCATGACTACATTTATGTGCTAAGAGGCACCCCCATGAAACCCACCAGCTAAGATGACAAAATATGAGCATCAGAACACATTCAACGCAAATATGAAAATAACATTAGTGAGAAAAAGTGCACAGTACTAGCCATGAAACAGAAAAATGCTTATGACTGTAAATTTTGCACCTAAAAGTAGAAAGGTCCTGTGTGTCATTATTCCCACTCCACTCATAAGCTTGAGGACAAAGATGCTGTGCAACTGTTGACAACATCTTGAGCCTGTGAATGCGAGTCATATGACTGCCATCATGGTAAATCTAAGTCATTTATTTACTTAAGGTTCATTTCTACCCCACATTTTCCCACAAATGCAGGCACAATGTGGCTTCCATGAACTACAAAAGTACAGAGATACAACACATGAAGTGTACAGTAGAATAAGGATAAAACGCTAGCAGCAATTACTGATAGAATACACTTTTTCAAAAAGGTACGTTTTCAGCAGCTTCTTGAAAAGATGGTGGTCAGATTGCGTTTTTAGGTAAAGAGGAAAAGCGTTCCAAGTCTTCGGGCTGGAGTAGTGGAATGTAGAGGCAAAAAGAAGCTTGTACTTGCTGGATAAAGAAACAAAGCGTATATTTTTCCTATTACTTCAGAATATAGTGGGTGGAATTTGCAGTGTTTTTCCATCAACACAGTTGAGTAGTCTTGGAAAAGACAAACAAGCACTCCATCATAGGTGAGATGATCCTGAATAGCTTTAGCTTTGTAGGCCTTTGTAAACATAATTGTAAAACTAGACAATTATTATGCAATGCCGCACACTATTATCCACTCTCTGTCCCAGGCAGTATGCACACTTCAGGCGCACGTGCCCCAATCCTTTGCACATTGGAAAAGTGGTTTCCAACCAGTGTTCTATCAGGGGCAATAGACAATATTCTGGGATGCCCGATATACGGAGGTTGCCACGATGGGACCTATTTTCTAGGTCTTCTGACTAATCTGTTTGCACTCGTACCTGCTCACTAACGGTGGAGAGTTCAGCCTGGTAGGCCTGAGAGTCATCCTTCACTGTGGAGACATGGGCCTCCAGCTCACCAGTGCAGGTATTTATCTCCGCAATCATTTTTTCCATAGATTTGTCCCGCCAATTTCTCCAAATGCGGCTTAAGCACACGCATCACTGCCACAAGGTCTGAAACCGATTCCAGAAACTGCACCGTGGATCCCGGTGACTCCTCTGCCATCTTGTTTTCCCCTGGCTTCCCCTGATCTTTGTCTTTTTTAGCTGATTTGGTGGACCTGCTTTCTACATTTCGTAACAAAACTTTTACATGCAACTAAGATAGCTTCATAGTCGAGTCCCACTCACAGCATCATGTGAACCCCCTTAAGGGCTTAACCCCCCCCCCAAAAAAAAAAAATGTTTATGCTTCTATGTGTTTTACCAATGTAAAATAAAGGGTAGCTTTGAAGCTAGTTGATCCTGTTACCCTACAATGTAGTGGTTGGTTGCTTTTAAAACTGGCCAGACTATATGCCTGAACGGGGGGTTTTTTTTTTTTTTTAAATTAAGGTGTTTTATTGATGAAAAGCAGAGCAATATAAAAATAAATAATAATTCTACAAAACAATAAACTATGAACCAACAATTGCAGCTACAGAAATAATGCCCAAGAAAGCAAGGCGAATAGTACACTCTGCCAAGTTGAATCAAAGAACAAAACAAGACCTCACTTTTTCACGGTTTTCAAACAGGTAAAGGAAGAGATTTTAATGTGGAACTTGAAAATTAAAGGTAGACAAATCTATGAGGCCAAATGGAATGCAGCCTAGGATACTAAGGGGTTCATTTTCAAAAGAGAAGGACATCCATCTTTCGACATGAATCGGAAGATGGACGTCTTTCTCCCAGGGTCGTCCAAATCGGTATAATCGAAACCCAATTTAGGACGTCTCCAACTGCACTCCGTTGCAAGGATGGCCAAAGTTCAAGGGGGTGTGTCAGAGGCATAGCGAAGGTGGGACTTGGGTGTGCCTAACACTTGGACATCCTTGACCCATAATCGAAAAAAAACAAGGACGTCCCTGATGAACACTTGGACATTTTCACCCGGACCTGTTTTTCTTACGACTAAGGCACAAAAAGGTGCCCGAAATGACCAGATGACCACCAGAGAGAATCGGGGATGACCTCCCGTTACTCCCCCAAGTGGTCACTAACTCCCTCCCACCGTCAAAAAACATCTTTCAAAATATGTCGTGCCAGCCTCAGATGTCATACTCAGGTCCATGACAGCGCATGCAGGTCCCTGGAATAGTTTTAGTGGGTACTGCAGTGCACTTCAGACAGGCAGACCCAGGCCCATACCCCCCCTACCTGTTACGTTTGTGGAGGAAACAGCAAGCTCTCCAAAACCCACCACAAACCCGCTGTACCCATATATAGTTGCCCCCCTTCACCCGTAATGGCTATGGTAGTGGTGTACAGTTGTGGGTAGTGGGTTTTAGGGGGGGGGGCTCAGCACACAAGGCAAGGGAGCTATGTTCCTGGGAGCAACTTATGAAGTCCACTGCAGTGCCCCCTAGGGTGCCCGGTTGTTGTCCTGGCATGTCAGGGGGACCAGTGCACTAGAAATGCTGGCTCCTCCCACGACCAAATGGCTTGCATTTTGGCTGTTTTTGACATGGATGTCTTTGGTTTCGAACATCGCCGAAAGTCAGAAACGTCAATGTCTAGGGACGACCAAATCTAGGGACGTCCAAATTTAAGTATTTGGACATCCCTGATGGTATTTTCGAAACGAAAGATGGAAATTCATCTTGTTGCAAAAATATGGGTTTCCACGCCCCTGGATTTCACTGTTTTGCAAGGACGTCCAAATCGCAACTTGGACGTCCCTTTCGAAAATGCCCCTCCACGTTACCACAGAGAGGCTCTGGCTGACCCACTGAAGGACCTCTTTAGTAGATCTTTGAAGGTAAGATGGTTCAACAGAACTGGAGAAGGGTGAATGTGAAAGTGGTAACAAACAGAAGATTGGAAACTATAGGCTAGCTGTCTTACATCAATGATGGAAAATTAATAGGAGTGGCCTAATGGTTAGTGTAGTGGGTTGTGGAACTGGGTTCAATTCCCACTGTTGCCTGATGGTCGGCAGTGGTTTGAGATCCTGGGGAACCAGGTTCAATTCCCTGTGCAGCTCCGTGTGACCCTGGACAAGTCACTTAACCCTCTATTGCCCAAGGTACAACAGTAGTACAATGCACTACTTAGACTGTGAGCCCACTAGGAACAGATACAGTACCTGTAAAATGAAACTGTAAACCGCTTAGGTTTAAGCGATATATAAGTACATGAATGAATAAACTTTGGTTTTTACTTGCCTTCACCTACCATTACTATTTATCATCAACTCTAGGATGTAAAATTGGAGGATCTAAATCAGAGGTTCTTAATTAATGGTGCCTGCACCTCTAATGAGTGTGAGAAGCGGTCAAACAGGGTGCAGAGAAGGGTCTTGAAATATGAGACAATTTCTTGAAACCTTTTAGATAGAGTGAAGGCAGTTATTAGGACAGTTATTGGTATTGTATCTGTGTACTGCTGTAATTTTAACCACATGTTAGCAGTTAACAGCAGCATTTTTTTTTTTAATGTCAACTTTCCTGTCAGTGCCTGAGCCAATCACCACTCAGGCACTGACAGGAAAGTTGACATTTAGCACTGAGCAGCAAATTACAGCTGCGATTTTAACACAACATTAATTTGCACTAGTTTTGCAGTAAAGTGAAGATTCTACCACAAACCTTTGAACATTGTCCTAAGAATCTTAACAGAAAGGATAATGAAGACTCAAAGGAGATAAAGCAGGGACTGTAACAATTGGGTAGACAATATGAGCATACCTTAACACAAATGATAAACAAGGCTCTCTCAGAACATCCTCCACTGTACATTTACAGTGCTTTTTTGTAGGAAAAAAAGGTGCCGGTACTCATTGTGGGCAGGGTCACCACATATGACTCCACCCTATTATAGCCACACTCACATTAGCCACACACCTTATACCAGCCATCACTGAAAATATTATACTAGTATAGGAGAAAAAAATAACATGATTTTTTTTCATTATAAATAATTTCTGTAAGCTGTTACAGCTCCAGTATACCCAGTGCAAAATAAGACAGCAGATGTAAATTCTCAAATTGGACATATTCCAAACAATAAAATGAAAATAAAATGATTTTTCTACCTTTGTTATCTGGTGACTTTGTTTTTCTGATCATGCTGGCCCAGTATCTGATTCTGTTGTTACCTGTCCTCTTAACTCCGTTTCCAGGGCTTCCTTTCCATTTATTTCTTTACTTTCCTCCTTTCTCCTTCATTTCTTGCCCTACATCGTAAGTAAAAGCTGGGTCCTCCGCAGACTTGACTGTACAGTGGATCCAGCTTCTGCCTATTTTCTTCATCCATGTGGTTTTTCTCCTCTCTTCCTTTTCCCTCATCTCATCTCCTTCCTCACTCTTCCCTCCCCTCCATCCACCCATGTCCAGCGACTGTCTTCTCTCCCCCTGCCCTCCCCTCCAGCCACCCATTCCCAGCGATTGTCTTCTCTCCCCTGCCCCCCTCCAGCCACCCATACCCAGCAATTGTCCTCTCTCCCCCTGCCCCCCCCACCCATATCCAGCGATTGTCCTCTCTCCCCTGCCCCCCCTCTAGCTACCCAGGTTGTTCAGTAGATTCTTCGGGGCAGGCAGGAAAGATCCCCAGTCTTTCCTGCCTGCTGCCGGCGCTAACTCTCCCGCGGCGCTACTGCATCGCTCTTCAAAATGGCCGCTGAGACTTCAGCAGAAGTCTCATGAGGCCGCCGCTGGAAGTCTCGGCAGCCATTTTTAAAGAGTGATCCGGCAGCGGGGGAGGGTCACCGCCGGTAGAGGGCAGGCAAGACTGGGGCTCCTTCCTGCCTGCCCCAAAGAATTCGTTGCCTTCTTCAGGTATGAGTCTTGACTGGGACGCTGTAGCTCAGGGGAGGAAGGGAGGGAGGAGAGCCGGCTTGCCCTGAAAAACAACCAGCTCTTGTGAGCCGGTGCAAGGGCTCCAGCACACCACTGGATGGACCTCACAAAAAAGTTGCCGGTACGCCATATTGGTGCGTACCGGCACAAAAAAAGCACTGCATTTACACCATACATACAAAAGAAAATAACTTCCTAAAACAGCATTTGACCGGCAAATCATAAAAGCTACAATGCATTTATTTTCTTAAAAGCTACAATTAAGCCAAGGATAAAGTGATTTTCTCACCTTTTATACTCAGGCTTTCTGTTTGAAAAACTTTCTGAAGTGGAGGAAAGTAAATGACTAATAACTGTCCCATTATGGATCCAAGAACCGCACAACAAAATGTCTTGTTACTGCATAGTCCAATTTCAAGCACAGACTTAGTCTGTAAAATAAACAGATTATTGCTAAGCATTAGTTGTTTGCATTGACATATGTGGTTCAAAACATGAATCCAGTTTCATAGCCTGGTGATTACAACACATATGATGTTTCCAAGTCAATGGAGAACTATAGGGAAAATGCAATGCCTTGGGAATAGTAAAGATGCACTCTTCACTCACAGACGATATGGTTATCAGCCCTTCTGGCGCTATTCTTTTATGTGTTAAGAAACAAGTTTTCAGACTTCTCCAATCCAGCCTTATAATTCCTAGCTGACGTTAAACTGGTGGCAATTCTGTGAAATGGGTCAGCGTGCAATGGAAAGCCATGGGGATATTTAGGGATAGGGACACTGCAGCTCAACAGAAACCAGAAACAAAGGGTTAATTTCCCACATGGGTACCACAATTGTTTTCCCCCCCCCTCCAAAAAAAAGTAATTAATGGCACATAATGACAAGTGGCAGCGTCTACAAACACTTGCTGTAGGCACAGCCTGTACGTGTTATGCCAGCAGTTTAAGTTGCTAAAGAAAATGTTTATGGCTCTACATTTTGGATTGGTTTGTCTTCTAGAAAACATAGTGCTACAATTCTCACAAATGACTATCTACCACGGTTCTTACCTGTTCAGAAAAAAAAATGAAATATTGGTTGACTTTAGCTATAAAAAAAACAGTTGTGAAGCTGCAGGTGTGTTATAAGTCTGTATCAGTTACTTGGTGTTTCCTATAGAACCTGAAGAACATTTGTCTTTTTTTTTCCAAAAATTTTTTTATTAGAGTATTAAACACAGAACAATGTCTGAAGCAGAACAAGAACAGCAACCCAACAGTATCTCCAACCACCCCTAACTTCCCCACCTCCCTACTCTCTCCCCCACCCCAAAAGGAAAAAACAGTGCTCAGTCAACTAATGCACAAGATGTGGGGCCAAACCGCCAGGTCTCATAGGCACATAAAACCCTGGAAAATATAGCTAGGCATCCTATCTCAATGCAGTCAATTTGGACATTTGGAAAAGAAAGCCCACCTAACAAAGAATGAAATACACAGGTGGTACAGTCTGTTGCCTCCAAGTCTGAGCTAACGCCTTCGCTGCCACAAAGAACATAAGAGTAGCCATGCTGGGTCAGACCAATGGTCCATATAGCCCAGTATCCTATTTCCAACAGATGCCATGGTCACAAGTACATGGCAGAAACCCAAAACGTGGCAAAATCGCCAACTTGTGCTATTTCACTGTTACCTCCAATGGCTTAAAATGGAGTAAACAATGCTCCACCCTGCAAGTACAGGGCTTGCCCAGCAACCATTTAAGCATATCTAATAGCAGTCCAATAAGAGCGGACCTTAGGACATGCCCTCAATATATGATAAAAGGTACCTCTGTCCCCGCAGGCCCTCCAGCATTGGTCAAAGAGCTGAGGATAAATCCTAGAGAGCCGCTCTGGGATCTAGTACCAGTGGTAAAAAATCTTAAAACCATTCTCAATAAGATTATTAGCTACAGAACCCTTAAACAAATACTGAAAACCTTTCTCCCAGTATTCTGAAACATAGGCAGAGGTAAGGTCCTGTTCCCAGCAAGCAGCATATTTCTGCAGTGGAGTTGTAAATAACAAAACAGCCATGTACAGGCAGGATATACTTCCCTTTCCCCCCCACACATACCTCTTATAGACCATTCATGAGGTGTTTCTGCCAGGTCCAGCTCACCCCGAGACCTTCAATATATAAAGTCCCTGTATTGAAAAATGTCCCTTGGCTCCAGGCCAAATTCATCTTAGAGGTCCGAGAACAATTGGAACACCCCCTCCTCCCATACTTGCCCAAGGGTCCCAAAACCCTGAGTGGCCCAACGCTTAAAAATCTAATCTCCAGCCCCCAAGTTAAACTGAGGAATATATTGTAATGTGGTCTGAAGGTGATAAAAGTTGATCTGGGAAAAATTTAATGTGGATCGTGTACTAGGTATTTAAAGGGCAGCCAATTCCCTGGGGCACCCGCTTTATTACAGACAGCAACAGGGTAGCACCCACCCAAGCATGCTCCCAGTCTGCCCATTTTTTCAAAGTATTTGGTATCCAATTAGTCAAAATGTGCAACTGAGCCACCAGATAATACAAAATAAAATTTGGGACACCCATGCCTCCCTTAAGCTTTGGTTGATATAAAATACCTCTACCAACTCTCGGCAGCCTTTTACACCAAATGTAAGCAAAAGCCTTCTGATGGAGCTGCTGGAAAAAAACACTGTGGAATTGGAAGTAGCAAGTCCAAGCAGTTTTGGTAAAATCATTTTGATTGCCTGGATATGGCCCAACCAAGAGACTGTGAGGCCCTCCCAGTGGTCTAACTCCTCAAAGAGCTCCAGTAATTTAGAGGGAAAATTGGACTGATATAACTCTAAAGTAGCGGTAATATTAAGTCCCAAGTATTTAATGGATTTACAAAGGGAAAAGCCTGCTGTAAATTCCGCACCTCGGGAGACCCCCAGATTAATGTTAAGGATTTTGGATTTAGTCATGTTCACTTCAAATCCGGAGAATGCCCCGTAGTAAAACAAAGGGAAAAGCCTGCTGTAAATTCCGCACCTCGGGAGACCCCCAGATTAATGTTAAGGATTTTGGATTTAGTCATGTTCACTTTAAATCCAGAGAATGCCCCTTAGTAAAACAAAGTCTCCCTGACTTGTGGTGCAAGTGAGTCCATAGGTTCAGTTGGTGTAAACAGAATATTGTCTGCAAATAATCTTGTGCTCTGAATACCCATTAAAAAGACCTCTGATGTCACCAGTCATCCTCACCCTCTGGGCCAACGGCTCTACAGCTATAGCAAAAAGAAGCGGGGAGACCACACAGCTCTGGCGAAGACCACCACGAAAGAGCTCAAACGGCTCAGTGTAGGAGCCATTTAAACGCAGGCTCGCCAGGAGATGTGTATATAGGAGCCTTATCCATATCAAATACCAACCTGTAATACCCATTTTATCCAGTACCAAAAACATAAAAGACCAATAACACCCTGTCAAAGTGTCAGTCGACAGGAGGACCATCAGGGTCTGGTCTGCCCGAGCTCGGTGGAGTAAATATCGATATTATCGAAGGTCTGCCGTCCATGAATGAAACCTGCTGATCCTCATGGATAAGCCAGGGAAGAACCTCTGAAGGAGTTTGGCAATGATTATTGTAAAAATCTTATAATCGGCATCAAGTAGTGATACAGGTCTATAAGACCCACCTTTTGGGGTTTCTCCCTAGCTTTGAAAGTACCGTCACTGCTGCAAGCCACCAAGAATATGGAAGTTCAGATGCTGTATCAAACCCTGTAAAGACCCACAGCAGCAAGGATGCCAAAAGCTTACCAAAAACTTTATAAAACTTATTAAAGCCATCCAAACTAGGGTTTTGTTATGAGGGAGACCTTCAACAGCAAATTTCTTCCAGATCAACTGCTCTATTCAACTGGATGGCCTTCCCCGAGGTCAAACTAAGAAGGCAGACCCCCCCCTCCAAAAAAGTAAAAATATCGGTTTCCTCTGGGACATGCTCTTATAGAGTCTTCCTTTATTATCAATGACTTCCTCTCCACTATTCATCTATCCGCCACATACATTCATCCAATTATGAAGGTATTCTTATACTGGCTTAGGAACCTCAACTGTGCATATTGCCAATTCAACTTTTATGGCAATAGAACTTGCACACAATTCTTCATTGGCTCACCATGATGCCACATTTTACATATATTTTTTCTCCTTTTTATATTTTATTCTTTTATATAAATTATATTTGAATACTCATCTTATTTCAAAATATCGGACCCAGGGGTTGTTGTTAACGTCCGACATGCACGTTTCACCCTTCTCCAGGGCTGTCTCAAGGACTGACCCCTACAAAAAATAGAAATATATAAAAATACCTCCCAACATTAAATGGAATGTCTATAGGGTGATTATTTCCTCATATAGACCCTCCGCTAAACCATTCCCCACTTTCTTACCTTTCGCCGTCTTAGTGCCAGCTCTACTTAAATAAGTAAATAGTTTAAGGGTTGTTCCCTCGTAAAGATGGCTGCGGCGTGTTTCTAACTGTCTTTAATAAGTATATTATGGGTGACGCCCCCTACCTATGTAACAGGACCTGGTTGGCTACAGCTGTTCATTACTACATAATTGGATGAATATATGTGGCAGATAGATGAATAGTGGAGAGGGAGTCATTGATAATAAAGAAGGATATTAATTTTTTGGACTCCCAAGAGTGGTTAAATTAAGAACTAGCCAAAGAGACTTATATTTATAATAGCACTCTGTCTATAGAGACTCATAAAAACGAGAGAGCTCAGTTTCTATCTGGGATACAGTGGTGCATTCCTCTGCTGTAATATACAATTTTGTTCAGCCTGCTTTTTAAGCTTGAAGACCAGCAGGTGACTAGCCTTACTGACAAATTCAAAATGATCTTGTACCTTCTGCAACTTTTCAGTAATCTCAGGCATCTAAACCTCATTGAGCTGCAAACAGAGTATGTAAATGCTCTAGACAGGACTGATCAGTTGGATCCTGTTTATGCTGTGCCTCTACCTGGGCTATTTGACTATATAGAATGTTCCTGATCCTTGCGCTATTTATGTAGATTGGACTGGAGAACTACAATACACCCTTGCATCTCAGCTTTTAAGGCTTTCCCAGAGTACAAGAGGATCTATATCCTCAATATCATTAAGGTCTATATATTCCCTTAGGTATTTCTGCAGGAATTCCATATTTTTAGGCTCCAAAAGGAGAGTGTCTGAGGTACGTCAGTACTGCCGACCAGGGCCGGCTTAACCTATGGACCAAGTGAGACTTTGGTCCAGAGCGTCAACACTAAAGCGTCAAACACTAATGTCACCAACCCATAGGTTAAGTTGGAGCCAGGCAAAGAGGGAGCGGCTCTAGCTTGCTTACTTGTCACAGGCGTCACTGGCTCTAGGCTAATCACTGAAGTGAACATGTAAGAAGTACCCTGGTACGATGCTGGATCAGGGTCGGCCAGCCAGCCAGGGAAGAAAAATAAAGATGCTGGATTGGGGGGGGGGGGGGGGGGGGGGGGGACAGAGAAAAAGAAGAAGGGGATATGCTTGTTTTGGGAAATGGTGGGGTAGGGGGGGAGTGGGACGGTAGACACAGGGAGGACTGGTATGGCAGAAGGGAGATGATGGATCAGCATGGAGGACGATAGCTCTTGGAAGTGGGTGGGGGTGGAAAGAACAGGAACACAGTAGACAAAGGGACACTAAGGCAGTTACTGGACCATGCAGGGGGCAGCGTGACAGGGGAAATGCTGGGCACAAGAGGGTGGAATATGAAGACAGAAGGGAGATGTTGGACATGAGGATGGGGAGTAGGGAGACAATGGGAATATGCTGGATGGAGGGGGAGAGGAGATGCTGAATAAGGGAACGATGGAAAGAAAAGGAATATGTGTGCTGGGGTAAGAGACATGGTGGTTATGGGGGAATAGGATGATAGAAAGGAGATGCTGGATCATGATAGGAAAGAGAGGGTAGGTACTGGAATAGGATGGGGAAGATGGTTGGCTAGCTGGCTTAGGAAAGAGGGATAAGGAAGATGCTAGATCAGGTACAGAGGAAAAAAGGGACATGGGAGGATGCTGGACATAGGGGTTTGTAGGGTGAAGGAAAACACCAGACATGGGGTGAGTAGGGAGACAGATGGGATATGCTGGACCTAAGGGAGGGTGGCAGTAAGAAGACAAAGGGGGTTCTGGACATGGAAGAGGAAAATAGGGGAGATGCTGACACAGAAGGGGGAGAGGGACACAGAGGGATGCTGGACATGAGGGGGGATTAGGGTGATAGGGAGAGATTTTGGATGAAGGGGGAGAGATCTTGGATGAAGGTGGAGAGAGAGAGTTGATGTGTTGGTTGAAAGAGGGGGAGAGAATATGCTGGATGGAGGGGGCAAGAGATAGAGGAGATACTGGCCAGAAGAGTGAAAATGGGAGGGGGGGTGCTGTATAGAGGGGAGGAAAGATACTGGGAGGGAGAGGGTAGAGTTAGCAAAAAACTGGAGAATCATAGGATAAGGGAGATGGAAAGCTCTAAGTAGAAGCAGATAGACAAAAATAAATGGAGGAAAACTGAAAAGAAAAGGTAAATTCAGAGATGGATGTAGGAAAGGAAGTGAAGAAGACAGGAATGAAGAGAAGTGGCAGATGGACTGGACACCCTGGAAAGAAAGACAAAGGAAAGCAGAGGAGAAAATATTCTGGGGCAGGGGGCCAAGGGGAAGAGGAGAAAATATTCTGGGGCAGGAGGCTGGGAGATAAGGTGGAAGGACAAAGGGAAAAAAGAGAAAGAATTGTTTTGGGTTTTTTGTTTTTTTTTGGGGGGGGGGGGGGGGGGAGTAAAGCAGAGGAAGATGCTGTTTAACATTATGGCAGAGATTTTTATAGGGCAGAAGGATGGATGCTGGTATGCCGAATGGAGGTGGTGGGGGTGATGTTTCCATTCTGATCCGTTTCCTCACTTAATCCTTGGACACTGACCAATCCAGTTTTCTGGATATCCATGGTGAGTACTCATGAGAGATCTGTATGTATTGCCTTTGTTATATGCAAACCTCTCATGTACATTCATAATGGATGCCCTGAAAACCAGAATGTCAAGATACGTATTGCAGACTGGGTTGAGAAACACGTTTAAATTATTAAATTGTGGAGTTCCAGTGACATTGATAAGATGGCAGCCTAGACCCGGAGCTCTGATCAGCCCAGCACCTTAAAGTGGAAAACGTGCTTTCCCTCAGAAGACTTTATAGCAACAAAGAGGTAACTTGATATGGGAAACCTCACTGAACACACAGCGATGTCTAAGAGACAGACTGGGGAGATAAAACAACATTTCTGGACAAAAAGAAAAATTGAATGGAGGCGATGGAACCATGTGGCGAGCGTGATTCAGATGTTGCAGGCTCTGATGAGGGGGCTCCCCTACAATCGGATGAGTTTGATGATATTGGCCCTTCAGATACCTCGGGACTGCTCACAAAGCAGGATATGAAACTTTAGTCCAGGACCTTAAGTGGTCCTTCCAAAAACATATCACAATCTGTATAAATGAACTAAAGGCCCTAATCCATGATGTACGGCGTGGTCTGGAAGATCTTGTGTTATGGGTTGAAGAAGCAGAGCAGCGTCTTGAAGACTAAGAACAAAAATGTACCGCCACTGTGCAACAATTGGATAACTCACTCTCTACAATGGACACATTATCCGAAAAAGTAGAGGATTTAGAGAATAGGCTATGTCACCACAGTCTGTTTTCAGGGCATACCGGAAGCTGAGGGGGAGAAGGATTGCAGTCTCATTATCCAAGACATCTGTAGCAGAATGTTAGCAGCAAGATCCCTATCAGCAGCTAATACCCCTGCCATTCTTTTGGACAGAGTACACAGGGCCTTGGGAGCCCCACAGCAGAATAGGCCCAGAGATATTATTGTCTGTTTTTATTCTTATGGCACCAAGGAGCAAATAATGAAAAAAGCGCATGCTGATGGGCCTATACAATACCAAGGGTATCAGGCGGAAATATATCAGGACCTCTCACAAACTACGCTGCAGAGATGTCATGACAAGAAACACCACACCTGTTGTGCAGGAAGAGAGTGTGATACAAATGGCTTTTTCCCTTCGCCATCTCCTTTACTGTTAGTGGAAAGACATCAATTTAAAACTACTGAAGATGCATGAAAGCTACTGCGCAAGCTAACGCTCTGGAAGGAACCCGAACCAGCCACATCTCGCCCTGTTGTACCTCATGCTCAGACCCCTAGATAGCAAAGAGTTCCAGAGCGCAGTAATAGTTTGCAGCGCCTTTCTTTGGGACAGTATGTTTCCTCTTATAATTGATATTTATACAGAAATATAATCCTGGAAATGAGTGTGAATAATATTTGCTTTGTTGAGGGGGGAGAGAATGGGAGTCAGAAGGATGTTGTTCTTTTGGGGAAATGCTTATTGCTGTACACCCTCTTGATTATTCTCTTGCTTCTCCTGTATCCCTGTGGGCATTGTGTTTTACAATCTTTTAATGTGGTCAATTTTGTGGTCTGAATGGCAGGGGAGGGGGGAAGGGCTGGAAGCTTCACACACTTTTCCTGTCTCATGATGTTGTCACAGATTCTGGGAAGGTGAGACCTTGGACTGCAACAGACAAGTCCTCTGGAATGGCATAGGGCACAAAGAAGAGGAAGCACATAAGCTGGATCCAGACAAGACAAGGAAGTAGTGCAGTAAATGGCAAGAACTGAACCCAGACAGGAACCCTGCAAGACACAGGACAAGACTACAACTGGGTTCAGACACAGCAATACAAGGCACAAAATACAGCAAACAAAGCAGTGCAAACTAAAGGCAAGGCAGGAATGGACCTTGGCTATAGCAGGAACCAGGAACGAAGCTTGGTTTAACAGGAACTAGGAACGGAGCTTAACTGTAGCAGGAACCAGGAAAAAAAGGTAGAACACTCATATGGGCCCGCAAGGCCGAACTGGAACCCACATGTAACATAGTTCAAGCACACGGGCCGCAAGGCTGAACTGGAACTCAAACAGAAAGGGGAAAGGAACAGAACGAGATCCCCTAAGAAAATACTAACCAAGCAGCGAACGCTGCGCAAAACACAGCCACAAACAACAGGCCAAAAGACCCTTACACACAGGCACCAATACTAAATAAAGGGTAAAAAAAAACAACCCCAAACAAAGAAATAGCTCACACTATGCTTGAAAGCACAGTCAGATGAAAGAACAACTCACACAGGCTCACATAGTAGAATCAACAAGTAAAGGGTTAAAGAAAAACCATATAAAGAAACAGCTCATGGCTGTGCTAGGAAGCACAGCTAAATGAAAGAGCAGCCCACTCAGACTCAAACATAAACCAGAGTGACAGCTCAGGGTTGTGCTAGGAAGCACAGCTTAATGGAAGAGCAGCCCACTCAGATTCAGCAAGTCAAGGGTAAAAAGGGAAACCACACAAACAGGACTCAAACAGAAACCACACAGAGAGACAGATCAGGGCTGTGCTAGAAGCCACAGCTAAACAGAAGAGCAGCCCACTCAGACTCAAAACAATAGGTTCAGAAAGTAAAGGGATAAAATGAAACCACACAGGGGAACAGCTCACAGATGAGCTAA
The DNA here is from genome assembly GCF_901765095.1 of Microcaecilia unicolor. Lineage (NCBI taxonomy): Eukaryota > Metazoa > Chordata > Amphibia > Gymnophiona > Siphonopidae > Microcaecilia > Microcaecilia unicolor. The sequence goes on along the minus strand of NC_044031.1, from coordinate 268,329,862 downwards.
TAAGCACAGCTAAACATAGAAGCAGGTTCTCACAGACTCAAACAGTAGATTAAAAAAGTAAAGGGTTAAAGGCAAACCTCCACACAAAAGTAAAGCTTCAGGAACAAGGTTAGAAGCAAGGCTTACAAGTACATGGCTTCAGAGGCAAGCCACACAGGAACAAAGATTCAAACACAAGACTCACAGGAACAAAGTGAGACAGGAATTAAGACATCCAGGAATAAAGCAAAGCAGGAAATGGATCCAGACAGGGAACACAAAGACAAGGTTAAGGCCTGTTGCAAAGGCAAAGCAAGAAATTTCCAAGGTGCCTCATAAAGGACTTTGCTAAGGATGTCACAACTAGGAATGAGGCTTGGCTGCAGGAACACCAGAGTGAAGCTTAGTTGAAGGAACACCAGAGAGGCTTGGCTGAAGGAAGAACAGAGAAAGGCTTGGATGCAGGGAAACTTGCAGCAGAAGCAGCAATGCAGGAAAAAGGCAGTCCGGACACATCACAGAGCCAGATTACTGGGGAAAAAATGAATCTGGAAGCGGGGCACGGCCAGAGCCGTGACAGATGTCCTCACATAATTTTATTATGTAGAAAGTTGGAGGGATAAATTCCCTTATTAAAGAAAAAAAATATTAACAGCATTGAGACAACTGGGGACAAGAATTGCAATGTCGCAGGAAACGCATCTGAGTGTGGAGGAACATGGCAAACTTTGTAAAGAATAGGTGGGTCATTGTTATGCAGCTACTGCTCCCGTCATCTGGAGAGCAGGTATAGCTATTTTAATTCATAAATCCATATCATTCCAAGAGCATAAGGTTATCAACAAATCTGCAGGGAAGATGGGTAGTTCTCCATTGTTTCATTATGAGAACCCTTATGTACTGGTTGTCACGGTGGTGACTGTTTCCTTGTCTGTGCTCACCTCGCTCTCTGGTGGCCTGAACTGGTGGCTGCTATGAACTGTCACACGTTCCAGACTTCAGCCCAGTCCGGTCCGGATCTTCCAGGTTGCCAGACTTGCTTTTCTTGTTTGTGCCTGAACAGCACCCGTAGCTGCCTTGTGATTCCTGCAGATAAACTTCAGCTGCTGATGGGCTTTATTAGCCACCTGGAAACTTCTGTGTTTGCCTTTGCATCGTCTAAGGTCCCTGGTATATGGGTGTGCTCTGTGCACTTCTGCCTAGTCCAGTTCTAGCTTGTTTGTGTGTAGTTAGCTTTGGTTTTATTGCTTCGTTCCTAGTCTTGTTTCTGGTCCGCATTTCCTTATCTTGTGTCTGTGTTCCTTTTTAGTGGCTGCTTGGCAGCTTTCAGTCCTGACTCTCACCTGTCTGTGTTTCTGTCTTAGTGGCTGCTTGGCAGCTTTTAGTTCTGACTCTGTTGTGTGTTTCCTGTTGGTATCCAGTTCCTGTCCTGTTCTGTAAGTCCTGCTGGCCGCCTGCACCTAGGGGCTCAACTCCTGGGGAACGGTGGTCAAGCGCAGGTGAAGTCTAGCTGTTCCTGCTCTGCCTGTCCCAGCTTGTTTGCCTCTGCTGCAACTCCAGTCCGGGATTCCAGTCCTGTTCTGCCGTACCTCTGGGTTTGGGGGTGGTTTTGCCTGCCACTGCCGCTCCACGGTAGTGGTCCAAGGGCTCACAAACCCTGTGCTTCCGTGAGAAGCCTAACACTGGTGTTGGTATATGCCCCAACTATTTGTGATAGGTTTTTCTTTCCCAACTTAGCCAAAATGTTACATTATTTTCCCTGCTGCACCCTCCTGGTGGGTGGAAATTTCAATGCGGTGGCAACCCTTGCTATGGATTGCTATTCAACCAATCCCTGGAAACCCCAGCCTTATTGTGGGGGAGATCTTCTTTGCCCTAATTTTAATTTGCTGGACATTTGATGGGTTTTTCACCATGGGGAGCGAAGTACATACATATTTCTCTGGCACACCTTTCTACAAATAAATTGGACTAATTATCAGAACAAGCTATAGGTCTTGTCACCTTGATTGAAATTGCTCATATGGGCATCTTGCTTTGGCCTCCCCCAGGAGAGAGCAAAAGTCCCTGTAGAAAATGCCTATGGGATTACATGAGGATGAGAATTTCAGAAAGTACTTGGGGGACAAATGGGATCAATATTGTAAATTTAACTCTCGCCATACAGCTCAACCGGCTCTCTTCTGGGGGAAAAGGTAAAGCTGTTAAGAGGAGCGAAATTATCTCCTATCAAATATCTAAAACTAAGCAGTTAAATAGGCATATTGTTCAGCTCCAAAAACATTTAGCTCAAACTCATAGGACAGTAGCAACTCACTTGATGCTTGAAAACAAGAAGCAGTATATGGAGCTTCAACATACTCTTAATAGTTTAATACATCAGCAGACCCTCAATACAGGCGCCACAGATTTTTTAAATATAGCAATCACATGGGCACTTTTATGGCCCATTTGGGCTGGCATGCCCAGTGGCCCCGCTTTATCCCCTTTTTGAAAGACCCAGCAGGTACTAAATTAAAGGATAACCACTCTATTTTGAAAATGATCCAAAATTATTATAACAATTTATATATGGCCCAACCTACTGACCCTCTGACACAATCTGATTTTCTTAAAGATGTCATACTTCCCACTCTAAAGAAGTGGATCTAGCCCTTTTGAATGCTCCGCTTCATCAGCGGGATATTATACATGCCATTAAAGACTTTTGACCATCCAAGACCCCTCGCCTGGATGGACTGCCTCTTGAATTTTATAAATTGCTGGGACCTGCAGTGGCCCCTCTTTTGGTGGAAGTCTATAATGATGCTCTTGCTAAAGGGATCTTGCCGGATACTATGAGGGAGGCCACTGTGCTCCCTATCTTGAAATACAATAGAGATCTTCTTCTCACCAGTTCTTATAGAACTAACTCAATACTTAATATAGATTTAAAATTGTATGCAAAGATTTTGGCCAACTGCTTGGTGAACGTTATACTCAAGCTGGTGTGCACCGATTAGGCAGGTTTTGTGAAGGAGAGGAATGCAGTGGCTAATGTGAAGCAGCTGTTTTATGCCATGGAAACTGTTAGATCCCAGCAGCTTGATGCCCTACTGGTAAGCTTTGATATTGAAAAAGCTTTTGATACAGTCTTGTGGCCATATCTCTGGGAAGTGTTAAAATATTATGGTCTCCGAGGTCCCATTTTACAAATGATTCAACTACTTTATTCTGTTTCATGGGCTCGGGTTCTGGTAAATGGCCTATTGTCACCAAGAATGCCTATGCAAAAGGGGAATGCAACAGTGATGTCCCCTTTCCCCGATATTAGTTCTCCTGTGTACAGAACCTTTAGCATTAAAAATGCTCCAAGATCAGACCATTTGGGGCATTCCCTATGGCTCTCAAGAGTTTAAAATGGCCCTTTTTGCTGATGACCTCCTTATGACCTATATAACTCCTGAGGTTTCCCTCCCTAGAATTTGGATGTTCTCTTGAGGTATGGAAAATTATCTGGTTTGTGGATAAATGCGGACAAATCTGAGGCATTGTGCTTGACAGAGGGCTTAGACCGCTGGTGGGGATGGGGGACTTTTCCCCTGCTCTGGGTGAGGACTCAATTTAAATATTTAGGCCTTAGATATTTTAAACTTCTCTGCAGAGATGGAGGCTTGGGACTCCCTGACTTGTGTGCTTATAATACCACCTGTCAATTGTGCTATGTCTGCGATTGGATTTTTGAGTCTTCAGAGTTTTGTGACCATCAGTTTCAAAGAAATTTGGGAGGAGATTTGGTTTTATCTTATTTGATCCATGCTCACTAAAGGGCTTTACCCTCCCATTGTAAAAACCATATTCTCCTTTGGCCCATGAAATATCTAAATATTTACTCTTGGTGGGGAATAAGGATTTTCCTCCTGGATTGACTGATCCATGTTTTCAGCAGTGGGCATCCTAAAGTTTGACTTTATTACAAGATGCTATTGAGGATGATGAACCACAAATGTTATCTTATGAAATAATACAGACAACCTATTTGCTACAATCTCGAGACTGGTATGCTTATCAGCAGATGCAACATTATATTACAATATTTATTTTATTTATTGCATTTGTATCCCACATTTTCTCACCTCTTTGCAGGCTCAATGTAGCTTACAATACATCATGAATAGTGGTAATATATTAGAAAATACATATTTAGTGTTATAGGAGGGTCTTGGTCAACATGATAATGATAAAACATGATAGTAGTATTACAAGAAGATATTGTAAGACAGTCCTGAATATCTGTGGAGGAGTTGTGTGTATTCACATTGGTTGATCTTTGTGGTATGCCTTGTTAAAGAGATGGGTCTTCAATAGTTTGCGGAAGTTAGTTAGTTCGTGGATCGTTTTTAAGTTGCGCGGCAATGCGTTCCATAACTGTGTGCTCAAGTAGGTAAAGTTTGACGCGTGCATTAGTTTGTATTTTAGACCTTTGCAGTTAGGGAAGTGCAGATTAAGGAATGTGCCGGATGATCTTTTGGCATTCCTGAGTGGTAAGTCTATCAGATCTGCCATGTAGGCTGGTGCATCTCCATGAATGATTTTGTGAACTAGGGAGCATATTTTGAACGTGATGCGTTCTTTAAGTGGGAGCCAGTGTAGTTTTTCTCATAGGAGTTTAGCACTTTCATATTTTGTTTTACCGAATATGAGTCTAGCTGCAGTGTTCTGGGCTGTCTGAAGTTTCTTGATTATTTGCTCTTTACAGCCGGCATAGAGTGCGTTGCAATAGTCTAGATGACTGAGCACCATTGACTGTACCAGGTTACGGAAAACAGTCCTTGGGAAGAAAGGTCTTACTCTTTTTAATTTCCACTTTGAGTGGAACATCTTCTTGGTTGTGTTTTTCGCGTGGCTCTCGAGTGTTAGGTGTCGATCGATGGTAACTCCGAGAATTTTTAGGGCATCCGAAATTGGAAGGTTCAAGTTTGGTGTGTTAATCTTGGTAAATTTATTCTTGTTATGTTGAGATGTGAGTATTAGGCATTGAGTTTTTTCTGCATAAAGTTTCAGCTGAAATGCATCTGCCCATGAATGCATGATCTGGAGGCTTTGGTTGATGTCGTTGGAAATTTCCTTTAGATCTTGTTTGAATAGGATGTAGATCGTTACGTCGTCTGCATTATGTATGGGTTGAGGTTTTGGTTTGATAATAGCTTGGCCAAGGGTATCATCATTAAATTGAATAGAGTCGGCGAGAGGGGAGATCCCTGTGGGACTCCGCATTCAGGTATCCATGGGGCTGAGGTAGTCGAGTTAGATGTCACTTGGTATGAGAGCGTGTGGTTAGGAATCCCTTAAACCAGTTGAAAACGTTACCTCCAATTCCAAAGTAATCAAGGATATGTAGTAGTATTCCATGATCAACCATGTCGAAAGCGCTTGATATGTCAAATTGTAAGAGAAGTATGTTCTTTCCAGATGCAATCGTTTGTTTGAATTTGGTCACGAGAGTAACTAGTACTGTTTCTGTACTGTGTTTAGACCGAAATCCTGACTGGGAGTCATGGAGTATTGAGAATTTATTTAAAGTTTGTGAGTTGTTTGGTCACCAGTCCTTCCGTTAGTTTAGTTATTAAGGGAATGGATGCTACTGGTCTGTAGTTGGTTAGTTCACTGGCACTTTTCTTTGCATCTTTGGGTATGGGGGTGAGTAGAATGTTTCCTTTAGCCTTCGGGAAGAGTCCATTTTGTAACATATAATTCAAGTGTTTTGTTATGTCTGTTATAAATTGTTGAGGAGCAGATGTCATAAGGTTGTTTGGACATATGTCTAGTTTGCAATGAGATTTGGCAAATCTTTTGAGCGTTTTGGAGATGATATCCTCTGATAGTGTCTTGAAGTTGGTCCAGATTCTGTCTGCTGGGCAAATGCTACTGCGCATTTATGGCCACAACCGATAGTTTGTAAAGGCCTGGTATGTTGATATTATGCTGGGCTGCAGAAATTGCTTACTATATCCCAACTTCAGAGAACAGTGAACCAATGGACCAGAGACTTTGGACCCTATAAGCTAAAGGCTTGTCTCGACAGCCTGAAGGGATGGACTGCTAATGGTGCACAGTATCAAACTGCAAGACTTTCATTATAAGTTCCTTATGCAAATGTTTATTTTCAACAATTTTTTATTGAGGATTTAACAAAACAAACAATCATCGCATTTAACTTATCAAAACATAGTTAACATCCATCTGAGTACGAATGAGATGCTGAGTACATCAACCATTATTTTTTGATCATTTCTGCCCAACTCTCCCTCTCATTACTTTAATCCTTGTGTTGAGATCCCCCCATTGATTACACAATCTCATTCATTCCAGTGCTAACAACAAGTATCATCCCAACAGTATAAGATGATTATACAACCTTCCTCAAACTTTACTATTTTAACCATAGATGTTCCCACCTTCTCTGGTTTCTCTTCAGACCGAATAAATCTTTCGCCTTTTCTTCCCTCCCGCTCTCCTTCCCCTATCTCCCCCCTCCCCCCAGGAACCTGAATATCAAAATGAAGCTGTACGCTAGAGGGACCTCATCCTTCATTCAACAGTAGGCTACGTCCTCGTGGATTTAGTATTTGTAGGTAAGGACCCCAGATTGCCAAAAAGGTCGTTCTCCTCCTCTGCGAAAGCCTTGCATCCCTGGCCTCCCAGGATACCAACAAGTGCAGCTGATTCCTCCAGTGCCAGTATGCCGGCAGGTCCTTTACCGTCCAATACTGTAGGACACATTTCCATGCTAACAGACACATCTTGCGGAGCATCAGGGTTTCAAAACGGTTTTTGCCTCTAAAGGTTCCTGGTATATCCAAAATTAACTGCTCTACCGTTCCCAAGATAGGAACCCCTAATTGTCTCTCCCAAAAACATTGGACTTGAGTCCAAAATCTCCTCAGCGCTGGACAACTCCAAAACATGTGTAGCAGCGTTCCCGGACTCCTCCCACACTTAAGACACTCCGGGCCCTGAATCCCTCCCATATGCACCAATTGAGAAGAAGGCACATACCCCCTGTTAATACATCGATATGCGCATTCTCTCAAGTGCGTACCCGAGGTTAACAAAGGCACTCTTGCTATTGATTTGGCTATGTCCCACCTCACCACTGATGTGCCCAGTTCTTTTTCCCAAGCTCTCTTCAGGGGACCATAATCTTTAGGGGGTTGCCATTTCGTTAATGCCTTATAGAGCAGTGAAATAGTAATCCTCCCCTCCCCAAGGGACTGATAAAAACCATGTAACTGCTCCCCCATCTGGTTTACCAGGGGGTTCCCAGGTAATGAGGCAACGTAATGTTGCACTTGCTGTATAGCGAATCTAGATCCCCAGGAATCTCCAACCCTACCCATCAAGTCCTGAATTGAGAGGGGCTGCCCATCCATGTCCGCCAGGTGCGCCAGCCGTGTGATCCCTCGTGCAGCCCACTGATCAAATTGAGACCCTGATAATCCAAGTAAAAATTCACAATTCCCACATATGGTAAGATGATCTGTTGCAGTCGGGTCTCCCCCATAGTGTCTAACAACCACCTTCCACAGTTCTCGGAGTGGCCGCAATAATACATTTGTACTATGACTCCCCGGAAGTTGTCGAGTTTTATGGTGTAATAACGAAAAAAATTGATAAGGCGCATAGCACATAGCCTCCAAATTTGTGGGGGTGTATGTCTGAGTATCTAAACACCAGTCTCCCATATGGCACAACTGGCACGTCTGGTTATATAACGCAAGATCTGGTATGCCTATCCCCCCCCCCCCCCCCCCCGACTCCAACCACCCACTAAGTTTGAAAACCGAATTCTAGGCTTCTTGCCCCTCCAACAAAACTTTGACACTAATTTATAAAACCTAGTTAGGTCTTTCCTTCGCAACCAGAGGGGCACTATCTGTAGCACATTTAGCCATTTAGGAAATAGTATCATCTTGACTAAATTCACTCTACTCAACAATAAGAGTGGCATCTCTTGCCAACCATGCAGCATGTTTCGAGTCTCCTCCAACAGCCGGGTGACATTGAGGTCATGCAGCTGTAGGGTATTCATCGACAGTAACATTCCTAGATATTTAAAACAATTATCTGCTCGTCTCAGAGGAAATTCACCCCTCCAACTCCTCCAAACTTCCTCTGAGGAGGCCAGGGCTTCTGACCTCCCCAGATTCAGGCGTAAGCCCGCATAGTCCCCATATTCGGAAAAAATCTCCAATAAAGCCACTAATGACTCCTGCGGTTTCGTTAAGTGAACCAGAATATCGTCAGCGAAGGCCACTACTTTAAAAACCTCCCTTCCGATCTCCACTCCTGCCACCGCAGACTGTTCCTCAATATCTCTAATTAGTGGATCCAAAGTTAACACGAATAAGAGGAGCAATAACGGGCATCCCTGACGGGGTTTATGCAAATGTTTATACATCCCTCTTGAGATAAGAAGGGTCTCCCTTCTGATGGAACCTGTCTCAAATGTCAGGCACAGGAAGCTTCATACAAGCATTGTATTTGGGATTGTCCTGAAGTGTAGCTGTTCTGGCAACACCTCTGGAGACATCTAAATGGTATTTATCAAAGTGCCTGGGTTCCAACCCCGCAAATTTGTCTGTTGGACAGCACCTCTATTATTGTGGAGGGTACCCCAGTTTCCAGTCTCTTTTTCCGTAAGGCCAATCTCATGGCAAAGAATTGCATTTTACTTCAATATAAATCCTGTATAAAATAAAGGACCAAAGGCAAAGAAACACTTTTTGACAATCTGGATGCCCTATTTAAATACTATGAGTATGTGTGTTCGCTCAGTTTATTTGAATTCCTTGGAGATCTGATTTCCCAGTACTTTCTAGTTTAGACTGCCCTAGCACTTCTATGCTGGGATAAAGAGGTGGTATTAACATGGGAGGGGAGGTTCAAAGAAGGATCCAAGATGGCGACGGTGTGATTTGTGTCGGCGGGTGTGTCTGCTTACAACGCTACAGCGGTCTTCGCGGAAAGCATCTTACCCGTTCCTGTGATGGGAAAGAGAAGGGGTAAAGTCAGGGAACTTCCCTCGGTCCCTGGCGGGACACCGCAGCTTCAGCAGACGACACTGGAGCGGTTTGCAACAGTACCCGGCTCGGAGAAGGATTCAGCTCTCGCTGCTCGAGCCAACACATCGATGTTGGCCGACGGGCTTCCTTAAGCCCTGTGATACGTGCAGCGCCCCCTCAACCAGGAAGAGAGAGTTTCCAGGCAAGTCCTGTGATTTCAACCCCATGTGGACAATGGAGTGCACAGGGAGGGAATTTGCTGGCAACTGGGACAAACGCTGGAAGTTTGATCGAACAAGAGATGACACCGCCTCACACAGCGAAGTCTGGAATAGTGAGTATTTTGGAACAAGCTTCAAAAGCACCTCTTCCTGGTATTATAAAGGGGAAATTTGAAAAACCGGCTGTAGTGACATTAGAGTCACTTTGGGACTTGAACTCCACAAACTTCTCTGCATTACAAACCTTAATATCAAAAAATTCTGAGACAATTAAAGCTTTGGCAGAGTCGGCATTAGTACAGATACAAGTTAATGAAACCCAAGCTGCTGAGATGCAAGTTCTCTCTTAAAATTGGGGAAAATGGAGTTGGTGGAGCAAACTTTGATTAAAGAAAAGAACTTTGCTTTGAGGCGCATGGAGTTTCTGGAAAATCAAACCAAAAGACTTAATTTACGGTTTATAAACTTCCCTAGATCACCATTGATTTCACCAGTTCAAATGGTAAAGAAATATCTAGTTGATATACTGGGAATGCCTGATAATTCATTGGCTCCAATTACACGTGCTTTTTACCTACAAGTTACTGGTAAAATACCAGATAATTTGAACTCTCAGGGTGCAATGAATTTAACAGGCTTCCTAGAATCATCACTAGAAGTGATTACACAAAGAACTACTTTATTAGTTACGTTTGCACTGGAGATGGATAGGAATGCTGTGCTAAAATTATCTTTGAGTCATTTAGATTCTTTGTTTATGGGTTCAAAAATAAGAGTGTTTCCAGACCTATAAAGGGAAACACAACAGAGACGTAAAATGTTTCTTTCTTTGTGACCCAGAGTTATTGCTCTGGAAGCTAATTTTCTTTTGAAGTTTCCCTGTATTTGTAGAATAATATTTCAGACAAAACAATATCATTTTTTTGATCCCAAACAACTGGAAAATTTCCTAGTAAGCAGAGAGGATATTAATGTGCGAGTTTAAGACCATAATGTAACACTGTATAGCAGCTTTGAGTTAACCCTCTGGGCATGATACAAGTCTTGATTTAATGATGGAATATTTGTTTCGTTTTTCTCTTTTTTTTATTTTCCTTAAATCTTGGATTGTTCATCTGAATTATGTGGTTGATAGAAAGAATTGATTTTGTGGAGATTTGTTCTTTTTTTTTTTTTTTCAAATAATAGTGAATGTTTTGTGTAATATCATTCTGAAATGAATGTTATGATTTGTTAAATCAATAAAGAAAATTATAAAAAAAACAAAACATGGGAGGGGGGTATAAACAGAGGGTGAAGCGGGAGAGTGTTGAGGGGAGGGTCTTTTGTTCTGTTTAAGCTGTGCTTTTTACTGCTGTGTATAGTTCTTTGTTCTTTTGATATGCCAATAAAAAGGAGGTCTGAATAAATGATTGAATTGTATTTGACCCTGGGGCAGGGTGGCAGGGCAAGGGGCGGGGCAGAGGTCTGGTATGTAGGGAATGTGGAAGGCAGGGGGGGTGTAGCAGGGGGTACAAAAACAACAATTGGTCCAGGGTGCCACAACCACTTGAGCCGGCCCTGCTGCCGACACAAATGGTCATTCCATTTGCCCAGGCACATGATCTGACCAAGTGTGGGTCTGAATGGAGCTATCTCTGATGACTTGCAAAATATCGTCGTCTCTCAGCCAGAGATCTATGCAAGAATGAGACTGATGCACCAAGGAAAAGTAGGTATAGTCCCTCTCTATCAGGTGCACTCTCGGGCGGTATAATTCTTTAAACATCAGTTGACGCTTACCAGGGGTGTGAAGCCCACACACATTCAAACTCACACACAAACACTCAGTCATAAAACCATCCACTCCATTCTATCCAACAACATAACCCACACCCTGTAATGCCATTTTCCCCCCTACACAGACACACGCTCCACAATACAATAATACTACCAGTAACAGTAACAAAGCCAAATAGCATCTGTAAAAACCCCTCCCAACCCTCCACCCAAATAAACTATCAAGTCCGGTATGTCGACCAGTAGGTATTGGCACACCTAAGTAAGGAGGAAGAAAAATGTAGATACATACCTGTAGCAGGTATTCTCCGAGGACAGCAGGCTGATTATTCTCACAACTGGGTCGTCATCTGCGACGGCCCAGGAGACCGGAACTTTTAGGACAAACGAGAAGTCTCTGGAACGCTCCGTCGCACGGGCCGAGCACACTGCGCATGCGCGAACGGCTTCCCGCCTGTGACGCGAGCGTGCCCTCCTTCAGTTAAATAAAAAGCAAAAGAACTGAAACAACTCCAAGGGAGGAGGGTGGGTTTGTGAGAATAATCAGCCTGCTGTCCTCGGAGAATACCTGCTACAAGTATGTAGCTACATTTTCTCAGAGGACAAGCAGACTGTATTATACTCATAACTGGGGTATCCCTAGCCCCCAGGCTCACTCAAAACAAAGAACACTGGTGAATTATTGGGCCTCGCAACGGCAAGGACATAACAGAGATTGACCTGTAAAGAAACACAACTAGATGAGAGTGCAGCCTAGAACAAAACAGAAATGGGCCTAGGAGGGTGGAGTTGAATTCTAAACCATGAACAGATTCTGCAGGGTGACTGCCCAAACCGACTGTCGTATCGGGTATCCTGCTGAAGGCAGTAGTGAGATGTGAATGTGTGGACTGATGTCCTTGCAAATCTCTTCAATGGAGGCTGACTTCAAGTGAGCCACTGACGCAGCCATGGCTCTAACATTATGAGCCGTGACACGGCCCTCCAGAGTCAGCCAGCTTGGACGTAAGTGAAGGAAATGCAATCTGCTAGCTAATTAGAGATGGTGCGTTTTCCGATGGCGACTCCCCTCCTGTTGGGATTAAAAGAAACAAACAGCTGGGCGGACTGTCTATAGGGCTTTGTCCGCTCCACGTAAAAGGCCAATGCTCTTACAGTCTAAGGTATGCAACTTGTCTTCACCAGGGCGGGTATGAGGATGGGGAAAAAATGTTGGCAATTGACTGATTCAGATGGAACTCCGATACCACCTTTGGCAAAAACTTAGGGTGTGTGCGGAGGACTACTCTGTTATGATGAAATTTGATATAAGGTGCATGCACTACCAGGGCTTGGAGCTCACTGACCCTACGAGCTGAAGTAACAGCCACCAAGAAAATGACCTTCCAGGTCAAGTACTTCAGATGGCAGGAATTCAGTGGCTCAAAATAAGCTTTCATCAGCAGGGTGAGAACGACGTTGAGATCCCTTGACACTGGTGGAGATTTGACTGGGGGCTTTGACAAGAGCAAACCTCTCATAAAGTGAACTACTAAAGGCTGTCCAGAGATAGGCTTACCTTCTACACGTTGATGACAAGCACTAATTGCACTAAGGTGAACTCTTACAGAGTTGGTCTTGAGACCAGACTCTGTAAATGTACAAGGTATTCAAGCAGGGTCCGTGTAGGACAAGAAAAAGGATCTAGGGCCCTGCTGTCACACCAGACGGCAAACCTTCTTCATTTGAAAGAGTAACACTTTCGTGGAAACTTTTCTGGAAGCAAGCAAGACTCGGGAGACACCCTCTGAGAAACCCAAGGAGGCAACTTCTAAGCTCTCAACATCCAGGCTGTGAGAGCCAGAGACTGGAGGTTGGGATGCAGAAGTGACCCCTCGTTCTGGGTGATACATAGTAACATAGTAGATGACGGCAGAAAAAGACCTGCACGGTCCATCCAGTCTACCCAACAAGATAACTCATATTTGCTGCTTTTTGTGTATACCCTAATTTGATTTGTACCTGTGCTCTTCAGGGCACAGACCGTATAAGTCTGCCCAGCACTATCCTCACCTCCCAACCACCAGCCCTGCCTCCCAACCACCGGCTCTGGCACAGACCGTACAAGTCTGTCCAGCACTATCCCCGCCTCCCAACCACCAGTCCCGTTGCCCACCACCAGCTCTGGCACAGACCGTATAAGTCTGCCCAGCACTATCCCCGCCTCCCAAACACCAGCCCTGATGAGGGTCGGAAAACACTCCAATCTCCACGGTTCTTCGGACAACTCTAGAAGAAGAGGGGAACCAGATCTGACAAGGCCAAAAAGGAGCAATCAGAATCATTGTTCCCCGGTCTTGCTTGAGTTTCAGTAATGTCTTCCCTACTAGAGGTATAGGAGGAAACGCATACAGAAGGCCTGTCCCCCAATGAAGGAGAAAAGCATCTGACGCTAGTCTGTCATGGGCCTGAAGTCTGGAACAGAATTGATGGACTTTGTGATTGATCTGAGTGGCAAAAAGATCCACCTAGGGGGTGCCCCACTCTCGAAAGATCTTGTGGACAACATCCATGTTGAGACCACGCAGCAGGTTGCATGATTCTGCTCAACCTGTCAGCCAGACTGTTTTTTAAGCCTGCCAGATACGTGGCCTGGAGAAGCATGCCGTGATGATGCGCCCAAAGACGCATCCTGACGGCTTCCTGACATAGAGGGCGAGGTCCGGTGCCCCCTTGCTTGTTGGTGTAATACACAGCAACCTGATTGTCTGTCAGAATTAGAATGACTTGGTTGGACAACCGATCTCTGAAAGCCTTTAGAGCGTTCCAGATCACTCGTAATTCCAGGAGGTTGATCTGAAGATGTTTTTCCTGAAAGGACCAAGCTCCTTGAGTGTGTCCATCTACATGAGCTCCCCACCCTAGGAGGGATGCATCTGTTGTCAGCACTTTCTGCGGCTGAGGAATTTGGAATGGACGTCCCAAGGTCAGATTGGATCGAATGCTCCACCACTGAAGGGATCTGCAAAACTTGGTGGAGAGATAGATTACATCCTCTAGATCCCCTGTGGCCTGGCACCACTGGGAAGCTAGGGTCCACTGAGCTGATCTCATACGTAGGTGTGCCATGGGAGTCACATGAACTGTGGAAGCCATGTGCCCTAAAAGTCTCAACGTCTGCCGAGCTGTGAACTGTTGAGATGCTCAAGCCAAGGACACTAGGGCCAGGAGATTGTCTGCCCTTGCCTGGGGAAGATAAGCTCGAGACGTCAGAGTGTCCAACGGAGCTCCAATGAACTGTAATTTCTGTACCGGGACAAGGTGGGACTTGGGATAATTGATTACAAACCCCAGTTGCTCCAGCAGTCGATTAGTCATCCAGATGGACTGTAGAGCCCCTGCCTCCGAGGTGCTCTTCACCAGCCAATCGTCGATATAAGGGAACAACATGCACTCCCAGTCTGCATAGCAATGCTGCGACAACAGCCAGGCACTGTGTAACGACCCTGGGCGCAGATGCGAGGCCAAAGGGAAGTACACAGTACTGAAAGTGCTGAGTTCCCAACCTGTGAGCTGGGAGTATCGAGATGTGAGTATAGACATCCTTTAAGTCCAGAGAGCATAGCCAATCATTTTCCTGAATCATGGGAAGAAGGGTGCCTAGGGAAACCATCCTGAACTTTTCTCGGACTACAAATTTGTTCAGGGCCCTTAGGTCTAGTATGGGACGCATCCCCCCCCCCTGTTTTCTTTTCCACAAGGAAGTACCTGGAAAAGAATCCCAGCCCTTCTTCCCCTGGTGGAACGGGTTCAACCATATTGGCCTTCAGAAGGACGGAGAGAGTTCCTCTGCAAGTACCTGCTTGTGCTGGGAGCTGAAGGACTGAGCTCCCGGTGGGCAATTTGGAGGCCTAGATACCAGATTGAGAGTGTAATCTTACTGGACTATTTGAAGAACCCATCTGTCGGAGGTTATAAGAGGCCACCTTTGGTGAAAAAATATCAACCTCCCCCCGACGGGCAAGCCGGACACCTTTTCTGAGGCTATGCTGCATTGGAGCCAGTCAAAAACCCGTCCCTTGCTTTTGCTGGGGAGCCCTAGGGGCCTTAGACGCACGGCGTAGACGGGAACGCGCAGGCTGGGACTGAGCTTGAACCGGCTTCCGAGAAGCAGGAGTGTACCTACACCTATTATAGGAATAGGGAGCACTCCTCCTCCCTCCAAAAAACCTCCTAGATGAGGAGGTGGTAGCAGAAGACGCCTGGCGGGAGAGAGAATCTATAGCATCATGGTGCTTTTTGATCTGATCGACCATATCCTCTACCTTCTCTCCAAAAAGATTATCACCCCAGCAAGGAACATCTGCTGTTCGCTGCTGGGTCTTATGATCCAGGTCAGAGACACGCAGCCATGAGAGTCTGCGCATCACTTATACCCTGAGCAGCTACTCGGGATGCTACATCAAAAGTGTCGTAAGTCCCCCTGGCCAGGAATTTGCGACACGACTTCTGCTGCCTGACCACCTGGTGAAAAGGTTCGGCAAGCTCCGGAGGAAGTGCTTCAACCAAACTAGACAGTTGTCTCACTGAGTTCCGCAAGTGAATGCTCGTGTAGAGCAGGTAAGTTTGGATCTTGGCGGCGAGCATAGCAGCCTGATATGTTCTCCTCCCAAAAGAATCCAAGGTTCTAGACTCTCTGCCTGGGGGCGCCCAGGCATAGTCTCTAGTACTCTTGGCTCTTCTGAGAGCACAGTCCACCACCATGGAATCGTGAGGAAGTTGGGCCTTCACCATTACAGGCTCCCATGGACTCTGTACAGGGACTCGGATTTTTTAGGGACCACTGGGTTAGAAAGAGGGCACGACCAATTTCGCATAAGTACTTTCCTGAGAGTATTATGCAAGAGGGCCGTTGCAACCTCAGCAGGCGGAGAAGGATAATCCAAGACCTCGAGCATCTCGGCCCTGGGCTCATCCACAACCTCCATAGGGAATGGAATATCCTTAGACATTTCCCCGAACAAAAGATGAGAAAGAAAGACTCTCAGGTGGAGACATCCTACTTTCAATTGGCGGAGTAGGATCAGAGGGAACACCACATGACTCTTCCTCCGAAAAATATCTGGGATCTTCCTCCTCTTCCCATGAGCGCTCCTCATCGGAATCGGACAAAAGCTCCCTAAGAGCAGCCCGAACCCGAGCCTGTCGCGACATCGAGGATCGACGACCTCGTGGTGGGTGCTGAGAAGTCGACTCCTGCCTGGACTCCGGCGAAGCTTCCTCCACCGACGTCGAGGACGCCGGTACCGCACGGGGACCTCACCACAAGCAATGGCCCAGATGCCGCCTCCACAGTTGGTACAGAAGGCGCAAGCACCCCGACACCGAGGCAGACTGGTGAAGCAACCCTTCCAGAAGCTCCGGAAGAAGGGCCCTGATGCACTCGTCGAGCGCTTCCATTGGAAAAGGCTGGGGGGCCGGTGTAGGTGTCGGTTGTAGAATCTGAGGGGGCTCGAGAGCTAGTACAAGGCTGCCAGATGACCGACGCATCGGCACCTCCTGTATGGAGGGTGAGCAGTCCTCCTGGCGCCAACGCTTCTTGGGTGCCGACTCCCTCGGCTCTCCCGGAGCGCTCGGTACCGTGCATGGAAGGAGATTGATGACGGTGCTTCTTAGCCTTCACTCGACGCCCATCATCGAGACTCCTCAGTACCGAAGAGGAGGATGTGGAATCCTCACGCCTCCTTGGGGCCGGGCCCTGCACAGCAGTAGACCTCGAGATACGTGGAGACCCACTCGATGCCTCGCTGCTCCCAGTGCAATGCGGTCTTTCGGCAGCCATTACCTAAGCTCTCAATGTTGCTGCTTCCTTCGACGTCGATGCCGCTGACCTCGGTATCGGTGTCGATGCCAACGTCGAAGGACTGGACTGGTCAGAAAAAAGTTTCTCACGCTGAGCCTCCCGAGCCACTTGGGTCCGTTTCTTCATCAAAAGACACAGCTTACAGGCAAGCTGGCAGATGGTCGGGTCCAAGGCACTGAAGACACCACGAGTGGGGGTCGGTACCCGAGATGGTCCAGTTGCAGTGAGTACAACACTTGAAGCCACTGGGAGTCCTCGATGACATGGACGGAAAAACAGGGGCTGCGAAATTAAAAGGCTCGATGGTGCCAAATAAAAAGGCACAAAAAAGGGAAAAAGGACACTGCCGAGCAGCCTAAGGACGGCCGCAATGAAAAGGAAAATAAACTTAAACAAGTTGACAAAAAACTAAGAAAATAAGGGTAAAAAACTACTTTTTAAAAAAAATTTTATTTTAACGAAAAAGAGGGGCGAAAAACACTGAAGAAGGGTCTCCTGAGCCATATCAACGAGCGAAGAAAATAAAAATCCTGTCACTCTGAAGTGCGGATCAAAGAAACTGTAGGAGGGCACACTCGCGTCGCAGGCAGGAAGCCGTTCGCGCATGCGCAGTGTGCTCAGCCCACGCGACGGAGCGCTCCAGAGAGTTCTCGTTTGTTCTAAAAGTTCCGGTCTCCTGGGCCATTGCGGACGACGACCCGGTTGTGAGTATAATACAGACTGCTTGTCCTCGGAGAAACACCACTACAATTATCCCCATCAGGGCTCAACTAAATGTCCACCAGATCCATCCCGGGCAGCAATCTGCAAACACAGTAGATAGAAACTCCCTCTTTGCTTCAGAAAGGACATAAGAAATAAGGACATATAGCAGGCTGTTTCAATTCTTAGCTTTCTGGGATGGGAGCTGCTTAGCCCAAGACTGCTGCTGTTGCAGCCGTCCACCACCTTGGAAAACCCATTGCGGCCTCTCCCACCCTTTTCGACTCATACGTCCACCAGGTTTGCCCTCTGGCGGTTTATCTCCAGATATAAGCAGTTCCTGGGCATCATCCAATGAGCATATATGGTGTAATTTACCCTCTTTGTAGAATACTAAGGCAAATGGACATTGCCACTTGCAACAGATCCCACCCTTATCCAAATGTTGGGTCAGAGGGCGCAGTTCACCCCTACGTCTCAGGGCAGTAGTAGACAGATCCCACCCTCATGCAAATGTTGGGTCAGAAGGCGCAGTTCACCTCTACGTCTCAGGGCAGTAGTAGATAGATCCTGATTGATATCAATTTTATAAGTATCCCATTCATAGGGCATATTAGCCCTCATTTTAGCTAGCACAACCTCCTTCACTTTGTAATCCCTGAAACACACTATGATGTCTTTAGGGACGCTGGAGTGATGGGGGCCCAGCTCTCTATGGGCTCACTCCACTGTGATAGTCGTATCAACAGGGTCAGCACTGACAGTAAGATGGCTGCCACCCGTTGTACCACATTTTCGCAGTCTAGCTATTCAGGTGACTCAGGTAGCCCACGCTAGCGGAGGTTGGAATGGTGATTGCGATTCTCCAAGTCCTCAATTTTGTCTAATAAATATTTGTTTGTCTGCTTCGAGTCTGCTGTTTCTCCAAACCAGCAATCATTTCAGCCTGTTCTTCTAAGCCTATTTCCTTGTCAGTGATACGCTTGCCTAGATTCTCGATTTCCCCACGCAAATTAGCTCCCAAGGCCACAAATTCCGAGTGCACTGTGCGAAGGTCAGATTTGATTTCTTGTAACCAGAGACAGACCTGTTTCATGGGATCCTCTCTTTTACAGTGTCTGCAGAGCAAGGGGTCGAGGTCGCCAGCGATATTGGCAGCATGCTTTCACCTTGCATGCCGCCCTCCTCCCTGTGGTCTAGGCCCAAAGCTACTGCGCACTGCTGATAAGCAAAATTTTGTAGATTCACCGCGTTTGGATGCAAACATACTCAGCTCAGCCGTACTCCTGGGGTATCAGGACGTCCCTTCCAGCAAAGTCAAGAATGTAATGGTCCAGGATGGAATTAGGGGCTGCTAAGTTTTAATACAATGGTGAGGAGCTCCCCGATCAAGCAGCCATCTCAGATGATGGCATCACTTCCTCCCCCTAACAGCTGTCTTTTTTTCTGATAGGAGTCCAGGAAGTCCTTCTCCTACAGAATTCTGAGAACAATCTATGTAGGACAAACCAAACACAAAGCAAACAGAAAAACACTGCACATATCCCAAGTTGTAATATGCAAAGCCATGCAGGCACAGCTACACCACACAGGTCACGGTACATGTAGAATGTGTTATCTGCTGAATAGGTCCCCTTTTGCTTGTACTTAGTTTCTACATAATATCTTAACTGGTCATGTCAAATAACAAAATACAGGGTGTCGATATTCAAAGTGATTTAACCAGCCAGAAACGGCTCCTGGCTGGTTATCGTTTGATTGGGGCTAACTGGTTATATTCAGCAACACTTAACTGGTTAGTGCCACTGAAAATGTCCAGTTAGTGCCCAACTCAAAACTGGCCAAGGTAACCGCATAAAGGTCAAGCCTATCTTTATGCGGTTTGCTATAATTAGTTAAGTGCCAAATATCGCATTTAACCTGCTATGGTTTTGTCAGCTCCACAGACCCAGGATTGAATTTCTAGGTATAATGCCTGTGGTGGTCAGCAAAATGCTGAGCACTGTCGGCTGAATATCAACCCCATAGTAACTCTGCAGGATCAGAGTATGTCCAGCGTTATAATTAAAACAAAATGAAAACCCATATATATGAAATACAGATCTGGAAAAGTGAATGGTTAAAGTTTACTGTAATAAAGCTAATCCAAAGATTTCTCACCTGTGACCTTGAACTCAGAGCATTGAACATATCAAAAAACACAAAGCAGGTGAAGGTCATTGTCGTATCTCTAGGTGTGATATCATTGTCGCGAAGCTGCCAAACCAAAGACAAGAGGAAAATTTTGTTCTGGTTAGCTACTGATTTTATTGAAAGAAAATTCAGTCCAAGTTGCCTATGCATGCTTCTATAAGTTCACACCAAAAGAGGGGGTAGCTTCTTACAGACAATAAACTTGATAACATGCAAAAACTGAAACACAGCTCAGATAAAAAATAATTAACAGTCGGTTACTGCAGCTGCTAGGGAAGCAGCCCTAGTCCTAATTTACTGCCAGCTGAAAGCTCAGATAGAGGATGTAATTTATCAAGAATTTTCCATCATAGGCTTATGGGCTAAAAACCCCACAATAGATCAATTGCTTTAGGCCAAATATTCATAAACATATATCCATATAGTGGCAGCAGCTATATAGATAAGTGCTTTATCCACCAATATTCAGTGGCACTATCCGGAAAGCACAGGTCGCTTCAGGATTATTCAATAGAGCTGGGGTGAAAAATAGGTGTTCTGCCTAACTCTACGGATAAAAAATTAAGACAAAATATGAAGGTAAATCCCTCCAAATACTTCTGTTCAAACAACAATATAAATCGATGGAGAGAAACAGTCAAAAATCAACTGACAATTCAACTGAACGTATTTAAGATTCATGATTTATGAGTGCGAGAGGTGACGCCTCACGAAGCCCCCGGCTACACAATTGAAAGCTCGCAGGGGCTGGGCTGCTTCATCATCGGTAGTCACCTCTACAAACTTTTCTTTTACTACGATGTTCTATTAGACGAACGTATAGTGTACGTGAGGTCTGCCCTACATATAGCTTGTTACATGGGCAAACCAGACAATACACTACAAAGTCCGATTTACAGTTAGTATTTACTTTTAAGGCAAACTCGCGTAAAGTGACCGGGTGTATAAACACCTCTATTTCTAACATAATGTCACACATGCAACAGCCCCCACAGCTTTTATGTCCTCCAAAAGTGGAGGACACTATACGTTCGTCTAATAGAACATCGTAGTGTGTTTAATACTAACAAAGCTGTCACTCCACTTGCTCATCATTGTGCATTAATGCAACATTCTTTTTCTGAATTCAAATGTTTTGTTTTACAACAGATAGAGACCTCCCCAGTAAGAATTAGAGTTAATAGAAAACGAATTCTATTCCAGTGTGAACAGAAGTGGATACACCGTTTGAACTCACTGGTTCCAGTGGGTCTCAACGGTAAAATTGAATGGGGCCATTTCTTTTAGATATAGGTGATGGGACCCTTTAATAAAAGAGACTACGAGTTGTGTTCAGTTGATGTTTAGATTGTCTGCAAGCTGATTGGTCAGGTCATACTCTGGCGTCTGACGTTATCCAGCATTTAAGTTGCAGAGGCCATTTTTTCTTTTGCTGGCCCGCTGAAGCTGAAGTTTCTTAGAGTTAAGGTTCTTAAAAGAATTGTTATAAGATCGAATAAGTACCGTACTGTTTGGTTGGGTGCTTTGACTATTTTTTCTCCTTTACAGATTGACGCAGACCATGTGACCCTGAGGCAGGCAACGAAACGCTGGCCACCGTTGGTCATGGTCTTATTCAGCGTCTTGGGAGCTCAGTTGAATTTAAGCTAAGTGTTATCTTTTAATCGATTTTCAAGTAAAAGAAAAGTAGTAAAAGAAAAGTTTGTAGAGGTGACTACCGATGATGAAGCAGCCCAGCCCCTGCGAGCTTTCAATTGTGTAGCCGGGGGCTTCGTGAGGCGTCACCTCTCGCACTCATAAATCATGAATCTTAAATACGTTCAGTTGAATTGTCAGTTGATTTTTGACTGTTTCTCTCCATCGATAACTCTACGGATATACAGACAGCAATAGTCAGATACTATCCATATAACTGTGCGAACAAACCTGGGCCAGCAAAATGGCTATCATAAATTAAACTGCATAGCTATCTGGATGGCAATCAAATATTTCTACTGTTCATGTATATTCAGATTTACTGCTTATCCAAATAGTGCCAGTAATATATGAAATAAATTTGAATGTCGCAGCCAGTGTTTAAAAAACATGTTGTTAACTGTGGCATTTGAATATTGGCCCGTTTAGTGTTTAGATTTGTACAAACCAGACTGAGAATGTACATTTCTTCAATGATATTCTAGAGATGTTTTAGATTATTAGAAGAAAGTTGCACCCTCTCTGTTTTTTGCATCTTCAAGATCATTAATGCTCTTCAATCTGCATTTATGAAAATAAGTGTGCTGCCAAACAAGTCACGAAATAATCTAATACTCATTGGATGTGATATTAGCTCTAGCACAAATTATACCACAATACCATGTAAACCTAGTTCATTTGAAAATCTGACAGCTGTCAACAAGGCTGCTCCAGGAGTTTAAGGAGAGCAGCAGTTTAATTTAAAATATTATGGTTTAGTGTTAAAATTTGTATTGATTTTTTTGCAGGTAAAATTGTTTAACCAGCAGAAATGGACTTTGAGAATTCCTATCCTATATGTAGGTAAACTTATGCATGTACTGCCACTACATGCATAATTTTATTCAGTATAGCAAGGCATTCCTGGAAGAAGGGTCTGGAACTACATTTGTACTTTTTATATTTGTACAAGTATCTACATTCTCCAGGTACACAGCTTTGTTATCTCTGACATTTTTGTGATTATGATGAAGCATAAAATAAAGGAAAAACTAACTTCTGTATAATGTACATTCTCTGAGAACAAGCAGAAATAATATTCTCACATATGAGTGACATCATCCATGGAGCCCGCTGTGGACACTGTCAAGTGCACTGTCACTTTAAATTGTTGAGGCAGTGCCCCCACCTGGCATGCATGGGTGAATTCCCGCCCAACGCTTGAGTGTCTATCATTTTCTGCAGAGCACAGAGGTTGGTTTTTTTAATCTCTTCTTAGCATGTCAACCTTTTGCCTTTTTTGGTGCCTTCTCTTTTTTGAGATATTTTTTCTTCATATTCTTCTTTCTCCAGTACTAATTTACTGCCTCTGCCTGTGTATGAAAGCAAGGACCCTTAAATCCTGCACAGTCCAGCGTGAAAAATGTTTTGGTTCTTTATCGACATTGGCATCTGCATTAAGCATTGCAGGGGACTCGGCACACAAGATAGAACCTATATCGGCGTTGGCAACAGGTGCACTAACACAACATTGAGAAGGTCTGATGTAGGACTTGGTACCACGACAGCGTAGGGACTCTATGTCCTCTTCATTTGTACTGCATGGGTGTAGAGACTCTACATCCTCTTTGTTGGTACTGCATGCATCAAGGGACCTGCAGTGTAAAAAAAAAAAATAAGCATTGCTATCATTTTTCCTCCAGGCACTCTGCCAACATCTCCCCTGAATCGACATCCTCGATACATGGGAAGCATCCATGCCACAGCGATCACTCTCCTTCATAGACAACCTTTGAGGTCTTTGAGATCTCCTATGCCTGCATAGGCTGCGTTCACACTGCTTTCCCAGTTGGTACTGACGCCATCTCTACATGAAGAAATCCAGGCTATGATCAAGGAGAAGCTTTCAGGGCTACTGCAATCGCAGTCTATATAGGCTTACAGGGTGTTCGCGCCAGCCTCAGCCCAGTCAGTCAATATATCAGAGACAGTAATGGGAGAGGTCCGGTACACCAGCTTGGTGTTGACTGTCTGGAGCGGCACGAACCCGATCGTCTCATGTGTCAACGTCAGCAGAGGAATTTTCTCCAACATTGGAAACTCATCTGCCTCAATGCAGAGCCAAAGCTCTAGTCAGACACTCTCTTCCATATACTTCCCATGTACAGTACTTTGAAGAGTCAGACTTGTATCTCTCCTGGGAGACAGATCAGGACCCCTAAGACCTCTCAGCTGAGGGGTCTTATGGCATTTCATCTGATCCTTCTGCACTACTTGAAAGACACAGGTCTCCTCCAGAAAGTATATCCTTTCCTAGCTTTGTCCGTGAGATGGCTCAAGCCACACTATTCAAATTAGAAACAGAGGAAGAACCTTGTTCAGGACTTTGAGGTTCTGGATTATGACTCTCCTCCTAGAGAAGAAATCACTGTTCCACTTCATAAAATTATGAAAAAGACTACTCAAAAAATGGGAGACTCTGACAGTTCAGGTAGCCCCAAAGAAAATCAATACAATGTATAGGATACAGAAATCCACTGGTTTTGAAAAAAATGTTACCCCATCATTCTCTAGTTGTGTAATCTGCTTTAAAATGCTCCTGCAGTGCAAGATCTCATGCTTCTGCTCCTCCAGAAAGAAAAGCTAGAACACTGGACTCTTGGCAGAAAAGGTTCTCAAACTTCAATGCTAACCAATCACATACTGGATTATCAACTTTATTCCACAATTTACTTACAATCTCTCATACAGCGTACTCTATCCTTTACAGAACTCCTTCCCACCCCCCCCCACCCCCCGAGAAAGTTGAGGAATTCAATAAGCTTCACAGGAAACTTGACTGTCGCAAATATCTGGCAAGGCAGGCCTTTGATGCTTCATCACACATTTCTGCCTTAGCAGTGGCAATGCAACATCTCTCCAGGCTCAGGGCTTCCAACCTTGAATCTGCTAAGAGCATCTAGCAGGTGTTCCTTGTCGTGGAGAAGGTGACAAAGTCAAGTGGCTAACCTAATTAAACAACATACAGATACTATAAAAACTCTATCCAGGCCACAAACTTCTGGTATTCCTTCTTCTTCTAGAAAATTTGCAGGAGGATATTGATGCTCCAATTGCTATGTTTAAGCATCGTTATATTCCTACTCCTCTTTCACCTCAAAGGACTAGGCCCCCAACGCTCCCATCCAAAGCTGCTGCAGCAGGGTCAAAAATCCTAGACACCCTCTGTGTCTAAGCCCAATTTTTGACTCCTTCCTAGACAGCATTGCCACCATACAGTTGTACATTCCACACGACCTACCAGTCGGAAGGAGGTTCATCCTATTTCAGATATTTTTTCATACCAACAGAGATGGGGGGAGTACATCCAATACTTGATCTGCGAGACTTAAGCAAATTTCTAGCCAAAAAGAAATTTTGCATGGTATCCCTGGGATCACTACTTCCCATGATACAACTCAACAATTGGGTTTGCTCTCTAGATCTCAAGGAGATGTATATGCAGATACCTATTCTCCATGCACACAGAAAGTTCCCCCATTTCTGCTGTGGGACTCTCCACTATCAATAGTGAAAAAAGTATTTCCATGTAATTTCATTGAGTGTCCCCTGGTCTCTGTACTATTTCAAAGTGTGAAAAAAAAATCAATTCACTTCTATCCACTCTACACCACTCAAGATTTTATAGACCTCAATCATATCCCTGCTCAGTTGTCTCTTTTCCAAGCTGAAGAACCCTAACCTCTTTAGCCTGTACTCATATGGGAGCAGTTCCATCCCCTTTATTATTTTTTTTATTTATAACCATTTAAATTTTTACAAGCGATAAAACAACTTGCCAGAAATACAAAGAAAGTAATATATAGGAATTATTTCAGTCAGGTAATTCTATTCTTTTCCTTAGACCACTAAAAAGTTCCATCCCCTTTATCATTCTGGTCGCTTTTCTTTGGACCTTTTCTAATTTTGCTGTATGTTTCTTGAGATAAGGTGACCAGAACTGAACGCAGTACTCAAGGTGAGGTTGCACCATGGAGCAATACAGAGGCATTGTCTTATTTTGCATCCCTTTCCTAATAATTCCTAGAATCCTGTTTGCTTTTTTGGCCACCGTTGCACACTGAGCAGTGGATTTCAGCGTATTATCTACAATGACACTTAGAATTTTTCTTGAGTGCTGACTCCTATGGTGGACCCTAGTATTAGGTAGCTATGATTCAGATTTTTCTTCCCAATGTGCATCACTTTGCATTTATCTACATTAAATTTCACCTGCCATTTGGATGCCCAGTCATAACCAAGAACACCCAGCATCTTGGCCCTGGGCTTATCCTCGATTTCAAAATTAAATGAGATTGAGGTCCTCCCTCAGAAATTTGACAAAAGAGAGCGCCTCTGAGGGACGTTTTCTCCTTTCCTGAGGTTGAGAGGGGTGTGGAGGTAGGCCAACGAATCCCTTCTCCGAGGGCTCTTCTGGTTCTACATCAGACCCCCAGGAACAGTTACGTATCTGACTCAGCAAAGTACTCTTCATGGGACATCTGAGTCTATGCCCGTCTTAGACCACTGGATGTGCAATCAAGTCTTTGGATGAGAGCTTCAAGGTACGGGTCCTCTCCTGGACTCCGGGGTCACTTCCTTCCCTCCCCCAAAGGGCTGGAAAGGTGCACCACATTGGTTGGTGCCAGTTCCAATGCCTGATGAGACACTGGCGTCAATGAATGCCAAAAGAAAGATAGCGTGGGTCTCCAGAATGGGCTGGGAGTGGCACTGTAACTGGCACCTTCGATGCCTTGGCATCATGCTGAGCTAAGATGCGTCCCAGCTCCTCCTGTAACATGACCCAGAGCCACTCTTCAAGGGCAAGCAGCGGTAAAGGCAGGGCCAGTGCCGGTGTGGAGCAGCTCATGAAGATGTAGGAGCCGAAACGGACGTAGGGTCTCAGCTTTGGGGAGACTGGCACATTGGCACTGCTTCCACAGAGGAGGAGCAGTCCTCATGATGCTGATGCTTCTCGAGTACCAGAAATGCTGGTGTCCCGAAGCTCTTGACACCATGCATCAATGAGGATCGATGTTGGTGCTTCTATTTCCCTCGGTGCCAAAGAGGACAATGTGGAATCCTAGCGAATCCTTGGTGTCAAATCTGATGATGCTCGGCCCAAACAGGCGCTACCAACAACCAAAGTGAAGACAGGGGAGACAACTTCAATGTTGATGCATATCCAGTGCCCGGTGCTGCTCCTGAAGCCATGAGACCAACGCACTTGATGTGAATAGACTGGACTTCGACATGCCAAAAGGTTTCTCATGCAAGGCCTCCCAACTTATCTGGGTTCTCTTCTGCATTGGAGCACAAAGAGAACAGTGAGACTTATGGCCAGGCCCCAGACAGCACAGGCAAACATCATGAGGATCAGTCACGTACATGGTCTTATTACAATCTGTAGCTCAATTGTAAAACTATATATTTTTCCTTAAAACAAAGCCCCAGCCAGGTGCTCAGGCCTCAGGAGGCCACAAGCCACAGAAAAAGAAAGTAACCTAAAAGGGCAGAAAATACTAACAATTAAGGGGCTAAACTAAAAGAAAATGGATCCTGTGCTACTCACAATAATAAATGGAGAGGCAGGAATGCAAGAACAAAAGTCTGTGAAGAAAACCCCAAGATTGGAGAGAAGACATGTCTTCACTGTTCTGCAGATAAAATAAAAATGTGAGTCAGGCGTGCTGCCAAAGGTCTACAAAATTAGTGAATGCTGAGAAGTCTGCACCAGGCTCTGTGAATGACAACACTCAGATGTGAGAACATATTGTACTGCTTGCCTCAGGAACACAATAATATGCCAAACTGTGGTGAAAAGTATCAAATATACTTAACCAGTTCTCTTACCTCCCTCCAGAAGACAAATAAGGTGCCACACACAATAATGATAGAAGACATCAGGATTTTAACAATCAGACCTTTTGTCAAAATGCTGTCTTTTACATTTCTTGGAGGCTTCTGAATAATATCTTTATCAACAGGTTCAACGCCAAGGCTTAGAAAGATCATGAAAAAAAAATCAATTTTCAGTCACAAAATTAGTTTACATACCATGCTAGCATGCAGTGCTTTCACCCCACTTACATTTTACAGCTCTTCTTACAGTCATCTTACTTAAGCCAACCATATGCACCGTTTTTATGTGGGGGAACAAGCGTTTACTCCCTCTACTCCCTAGCAGCATAAAAAAGGGGAAGGGTGGGTTGGGAGAAAAAGGTATGCAATGTGAATCAACATGTTTTCTCCAGTGTATGCTTTGCACCTATTACTGGGTAGCAAAAGTACCTGTAGTGTGCACATTGTGTGCATTTTCAAAGGCAAGCTCCACAAGGACTCTTGTGTTAGAAGATTTATTTGCAGGGCCATGGGGTTTGATTATTGCACTCAGAGAGGTTAACTGTCTACAGAGTCCACAGGCTGCAATCATATTACCTTTCCACCCACAGAGACTGGATTCCCTCCTGACCTTATTGTGAGTAATGTTATAACAGGTTGCTTAGACTTTTATTTTGAGGCTATTGTAAAAAGATAAATTGGTGCTTGTGTGTCTTTAAAAACATACTAGTAAAGAGCAAATCATCACAGCAAAGTGCATCTGCTTGGGAGCAGGTGCAAATGTACACAGGCCTGATATGTACATACTTTTTGACTCTATCCATGCTCTTCCCCTGAACATGCCCTCCAGACAGTTAACATAAAAAATACATGCCTTCTTGTCACTGTGTGTACTTTTCACATGTAAAACTTTTGAGATAACTTTATGAGGCCTTTTACACACGTACAACAGGAGTTGGGCAAGAAAAATCATTTATAATATCCTAAATGTGCCAAATGAATCTGAATGAATTCTTGACTGGGTGACCAGAGAATTGGATAGAGGATGTGTGCTAGATATAATCTACTTAGATGTCAGCAAAGCCTTTGACACAGTTCCTCATAGGAGGCTCTTGAATAAACCTGACAGGCTGAAGTTAGGACCCAAAGTAGTGAACTGGATTAGGAACCGGTTGACAGAGATGCCCGAGGGTGGTAGTTAATGGAATTCACTTGAAGGAAGGAAAGGTAAATAGTGGAGTGCCTCAAGGATCAGCGCTGGAGCAGATTCTGTTCAACATATCTGTGAGTGACATTGCTAAGAGTTAGAAGGTAAGGTTTGCCTTTTTGTGGAAGACACCCCGGAGGAAACGGAAAACATGAAACAAGATCTGCAAAAGTTAGAAGAATGGTCTTTGGCAATTAAAATTCAATGCAAAGAAGTGCAGAGTGATGCATTTAGGGAATACAAATCCAAGGGACCCGTATGTACTAGGAGGTGAGACGCTGATATGCAGAGAGAGGGAGAAGGACCTTGGAGTGACAGTATCTGAGGTATTTGAGGATATTAAGACAAAACAGTGCGACAAGGTGGTGGCTGTAGCCAGAAGGATGCTAGACTACGTAGAGGCATAACCAGCAGAAGAAAGGAGGTTTTGATGCCCCTCTACAAGTCGTTGGTGAGGCCCCACTTGGAGTACTGTGTTCAGTTTTGGAGGACATATCTTGATAAGAATTTTAAAAGACTTGAAGCAGTCCAGAAGAAGGCAACAAAATGGTATGGGGCTTGCATCAAGCGACCTATGAGAAGAGACTTGAAGACCTGAATATGTATACCCTAGAGGAGAGGAGTAACAGGGGAGATGTGATACAGACATATAAATACTTGAAAAGTATTAATTTAGAAACTAATATTTTCCAAAGAAGAGAAAATGGTAAAAATGGAGGACACGAGTCGAGGTTGCGATGTGGTAGACTTAGAAGTAATGTCAGGATATTCTTTTTCACCGAGAGGGTGGCTGATGCCTGGAATGCCCTCCTGAGGGAGATGGTGGAGAAAAAAAAAAAAAACAGCAAGGAATTCAAAAAGACATGATATAAACACAGAGGATCTCTAATTAGAAAATGAATGGCATAAAAAAGGGGGAAAGGGAATGGCAAGTCAAATGCAATGTGATGATTAGGAAGGTAGAGAGAGACTTTGAAAAAAAGATTGCGTTGGAGGCAAAAACACATAGTACATTTTTTTTTTAGGTATATTAAAAGCAAGAAGTTGGCAAAAGAATCGGGTAGATGACCATGGGATAAAAGGTGCAATCAGGGAAGACAAGCCATAGCAGAGAGATTAAATGAACTCTTTGCTTCGGTCTTCACAGAGGAAGATTTGGGAGAGATACTGGTGCCAGAAATGATAATGATATTACTACTACTACTACTACTTAAGTTGATGAGTCGGAGAAAATGAATGAAATCTCTATAAACCTGGAGGATGTAATGGCGTAATTTAACAAATTGAAGAGTAGCAAATCTTCTGGACTGGATGGTATCCATCCACGAGTACTGATAGAATTGAAAAATGAATTTGTGGATCTATTGGTAGCAATAGGTAATTTATCTTTAAAATCAAGTATGGTTCTGGAAGATTGGAGGATGGACAATGTAACGCCGATTTTTAAAAAAGGTTCCAGAGGTGATCCAGCAAATTATAGACCGGTGCACTCGACGTATAAAGAACAAAATTACTGAGCATATTGAAAAGCATGGACTAATGAGACAAAGCCAACATGGATTTAGAGAAGGGAAATCTTGCCTCACCAATCTATAACATTTCTTTGAAGGGGTGAACATAAAGGGGAATAATCGAACGTCGCCGGTCAAATAGTTCGCCGTCGATCTATTGTGGCGGCGCCGCTACAGTTGGCCGGAACCGTATTATCGAAAAAGATGGCCTGCCATCTTTTTTTTCGATAATACGGTTTAGAGGCCGGCCAAATGCCAGAGTTCGCCGGGGTTGAGATGGCCGGTTTTGTTTTTCAGCGATAATGGAAAAGAATTCGGCCATCTCCAACCCGGCAAAATCCAAGGCATTTGGTCGTGGGAGGAGCCAGCATATGTAGTGCACTGGTCCCCCTCACATGCCAGACCACCAACTGGGCACCCTAGGGGTCAGTGCGGTGGACATCAGAAAAAGCTTCCACATGCATAGCTCTTACTTTGGGTGCTGAGCCCCCCCAAAACCCCACCCCAAAACCCACTACCCACAAATGTACAACACTACCGTAGCTCTTAGGGGTGAAGGAGGCAACTACATGTGGGTACAGTGGGTTTTGGAGGGCTCCCATTTACCAGCACAAGTGTTACAGGTGGGGGGGGGGGGGGGGGATGGGCATTGGTCCGCCTTCCTTAAGTGCACTGCGGTACCCACTAAAAGTGCTCCAGGGACCTGCATACACGCAGGCCTCTAGGACTTGTTGCTGCTGTATAACCTTGGCACACCAGTTGACACCTGAAGACTAATCTGTTTGAAAAAGTCCTTTATTTGAATAAGCACTTTTACTCACAGTTAACTGCAGATCAGATGTTTTGCCCCACTGGCACAGAGTCTCCCTGGTACTGAGATTAGCAGTAGGTCAGAGCTGGCAGAATGGTGTACAATGCCCTCTTTCAGCAACATTCAATGTAATAACTAAGTTCACTAACGTAGGTAACACATGAAAGGGATCTAAAACTGGCTTACAAAAATGGCCACTACCTCATGGACTACTGGAAACAAAACAGGGCACACTCTGACCCAGTTAGCAGGGGGAAAAGCACCATGGGAGTAGAGCCCACTACCCTACACCCACCACAATGCATTGCTGATGTGACTCTGCAGTGCACCTAACAGAAAAGGTGTCACACTCATCCGAGAGCCACCTGTCACAACCAGGGAAAGGCTGTCAGAGGATAGAACACATTCTGCTGTCATGGAGGTGGGTAAGACATTTGAGGTTGGCATAAAGGCTGGCAAAAAAGGTTTTTATTTTTATTGTTTTAGTGTGGGAGGGGGTTGGTGACCACTGGGGGAGTACGGGGAGGTCATCCCTGATTCCTTCCGGTGGTCATCTGGTGAGTTGGGGCACCTTTTTGAGGCTTGGTCGTGAAAATAAAAGGACCAAGTAAACCCGGTGAAATACTGCTTAACTCCGCTTTTTTCCATTATAGGCGAAAGCCGGCCATCTGGTAGCCACACCCATGCCCCGCCTTAGCTAAGCCGCCGACATGCCCCCTTGAACTTTCGCCAGCGAGGCGACGGGAAAGCGGCGATGTTGTCAAAAAAGCAGCTTTCGATTATACCGATTTCGCCGCTTTTAAGAAATCGCCGGCCATCTCCCGATTTATGTCAAAAAATGGCCGGCGATCACTTTTGAAAATAAGCCTGATAGTAACGTAGTAGATGACAGCAGAGAAAGACCTGTACGGTCCATCCAGTCTACCCAACAAGATAAATTCATATGTGCTACTTTATGTGTATACCTGACCTTGATTTATGTCTGCCATTTTCAGGGCGTCGAAGTCTGCCCAGCAGTAGCCCCGCCTCCCAACCACTAGTCCCGCCTCCCCCACCGGCTCTGCCACCCAATCTCCGCTAAGCTTCCGAGGATCCCTTCCTTCTGAACAGGATTCCTTTATGTTTATCCCACTCACTTTTGAATTCCATTACCGTTTTCATCTCCACCACCTCCCGTGGGAGGGCATTCCAAGTATCCACCACTCCGTGAAAAAAATACTTCCTGACATTTTTCTTGAGTCTGCCCCCCTTCAATCTCATTTCATGTCCTCTAGTTCTACCGCCTTCCCATCTATGGAAAAGGTTCGTTTGCGGATTTGTACCTTTCAAATATTTGAACGTCTGTATCATATCACCCGTTTCTCTTTTCCTCCAGGGTATACATGTTCAGGTCAGCAAATGTCTCCTCATACGTCTTGTAACGCAAATCCCATACTATTCTTGAAGCTTTTCTTTGCACCGCTTTAATTCTTTTTACATACTTAGCAAGATACAGCCTCCAAAACTGAACACAATACTCCAGGCGGGGTCTCATCAACGACTTATACAGGGGCATCAACACCTCTCTCTATACAGCCTAGCAAATCTTCTGTATATATTAAAACTGACAAAATGGAGTCACAAATATAAAATGGACTCCAGAAGTGCAGCTGGAATAGCTGACACTGAAAATCTGACATTATAATAACCTTTATAAAGAATGTGCTGAGAGTCCTGAGAAAGAAGGGAGTAGAGTAACAGGATGTCTACAGCATGACCATGAGATGAAAGTAAGAACAGAGGTTGGCAAGACATGTGAAACAGGTGTCTGATAGTACTGCAGAAGGGAAAAAAAGGGGAGAGAAAGTTAGACGCCAGAAGGTTTGAGATAAACTAGTAACGAGCTAAATGAAATGCAAGGAATGTATGATGATGCCAGAATTATGTGTATATATGAAAGGAGACATTTGTATTAGCAAGCAACTTCTTCTTAACAGGCAACTTCATCTCTGTATTTGATGAGATTGCTTTACTTGCTTCCTATGTAATATTCTTGCATAGCTCTGTCATCCAAATGGCAGTTGAATAAAAAGAAAAATTATACAGATTTTTGGCTTTCATTTCTTTTATTCTTTATTCTTTTTTGGTGAAGATACTCAGTAAACAAGTTTAAACGAGGAGGTTTAAACAATTGGCGACCGCGGCAGGACCGTGCACGCACAGCCATTATTTTTGGTTCGATTTTTGCATTAAGGTGTCCCGGTCTTACGATACTGATCAGCTCGTGAGAGGTCCACTGCAATCTTCCGATACCAACGGACGGTGAGTATAAAATATTGACGTCATTCTTAACTCTTTTCTTCACGTCTTAACGCTGCTTTCTTTCTTTCCGCTTTTTTGTTTATATTTTCTTTTATTGTTTATTATTGGATATTATTTACAATACTATTGTACCTGTTGTAAGATGGCTAATATTAACATAGATATAGAAGTTCCCCCACCAGATCCCGAATCTAAATATACTTTGTTTGTAGATAGTTCTAGCACATTTACTCCTTTGCAACATGTTATAGCTGCTTTTCCCTTTGATGAAAAACGCATTAAAAATGTACATAAAAAATGGCTAGCATATAGCAAGAAGAATTCATTTCTGGGTTGGCCTGAGCACGGCTCTTTTGAGAAATCAGTGTTATGGCAGTTGTTGAAATATATTCAGGACAATAAGACAAAGGATTCCTTGAAGAAACATTTGCATGTCTGGAATCTTTTTACTGTCACTGCTGATATGTGGCGGTATGATAAACAACAATGTCAGGATAAAGCTTTTGTAGCTGAGCGTCAGAAAGCCAGGCAGGATAATACATCACACTGTCTCACACCAAGTGCACCACCGTCTTATGAACATAGTACTGCTCCTGGAATATATCCCAATTTAAAAAGTTTAAAAGAAATACAAAAAGAGGCAGAAGAATCAGATAAAACGGCTGCAGGATATGAGCCTTGGGATAGTAAGATTGTCCCGAAGCCGCCAGCAAAACCAAAGCCATGCTCAGTACCCGTACGTTCATCACATACTGATACTGACTCTGACCGTCAAACTGAAGATGAAGTTTGTTCTAAGTCTGAGTCAGAACTAAGAAAGAAAAAGAAATCTGTAAGTAGAAAAGGGAGGGAGCAGGCTGACATTGAATTAAAAGGTGTTTTTACAATGAAAGGAGAAATGATACAACAAAGGAATCCCTTGCCAGATGATTCGCAGGATCCTGTTGTAAGACCAAAAGATAAGGGAGGAAAGGATGCAGGGAGACGGGATGATACAGAAGGAAATGTCCCAGATAAGGAAGACTTTTTTAAAGGACTAATGTCCTTACTCCCAGTGGATTTTGTACACAAATATGGCCATAAGTTTTGGGATGAAGTGGTCCAGACATATTTAGATAATGATGTTCGTTTGCCTATTGATTCACGGGGTCCGAGTTGCATGGGAGATATCGATAAATTGATAGAAAAAATACACAGAAGAGGGACAGAATGGTCAAATCAGATGCATATTTTGGAAGGTTTAAACCTATGGAAAGGGTTGTTGCAAAATCAGATGTTGGAAACTTTGGAACAAAGTAAGAGTTCTGTAGCTACGAATAGCCAATTTCCCATATTTACACGCACAGGGCCATTTGGACAAAGACAGGAAGTATATAAACCCTATAGTCCAGTTGATATTAGTACGTTAGTCAATAAGTTGCCTAATATCCAAAAGGGTGCGCGCATTTGGCTAGAACAGATGGATGCTTTAACAGCGGGAACACAGTTGGCAGTAGGAGATTTTAAAGCCTTTTGTACTGCTGCAGGAGTTAGTCTTGCACAACTTGCGGTGCAGTCTCAGAATCCGGCAATGTTAAACCATACGCGAGATGGTGCGGCATTTGTGGGAAATGCTAGGCGACAACTCACAGGTGCCTTACAGATTATGTATCCAACTGAAATAGATTTTTCTGCTATAACGACCTCTAAATGGAATACAAAAGATGACTTTGCTACACATTTAATGAAGTGTATGCAGATCTATAAAGCTCAGACTGGGGATGACCCAGATGTTGCCCCTGCCTCTGCTATATTTTTACATCTATTCTTGGTTACACTACCTATGAGCATGAGAAAGAATCTGGATAATGTAGTGGCATTGGCAACTAAACCATGGCCTGAAATTCGTGCTACATTGTTGCATTTTAGTGCCATTCATATCAAAATGCTGGAGACACCCGGAAAAGAGCAGCAGAAATTGTCAGATAAATTAGTGGCCATGCAGATTAAAGAAATTGAGGATAAAAAGGTACAGAAAATTAGTAAAGAGCAACGACAGCCTGTTTATTATATGACGCCAGGACAAAATGATAATCAAAGTTATCCTAGGCCTTATCAGCAATACCAGTATCAACAGGGTTATCAACAACCTTATAATCAGAATAATCGTGGTAGAGGTATGGGACGAGGAAGAGGGAATAGAGGAAGGGGTTTTAGTCAACCCTCTCCTAACAGACGAGCTAACGTTCAATGTTGGGTATGTCAAAATTGGGGACATTATGCGAATGAATGTCCAGCAAGACAGCCAGCATTTCCAATAGTGCCAAATCCTATTAGTCAGCCTCAGCAGTTAACACAGATGCCCCAGAACTTAGGGCAAATGATAGGGTCTAACAATCCATTTGTACAGACACAGAATGCGATTCCAGAAACTCAGAATCAGCAGAATATACCACTCCAACAATTTCCTTTATGGGAACAGGAAAAAGATCAGGAAGACGTTTACTGACTAACCGCAGAAGGAAATAATGATTTTACCTTTTCCCTGTCTAATCAAGAACCCTTTATCACATTGCTTGTAGGACCTGAAAAGATTCCTATGTCCTTTTTAATTGACACCGGAGCCACTAGATCAGTATTGAGTACTAGAGTTAGGGGTGTACCCTTAAGCAAAAGGATAGATACATTGGTAGGATTTGAGGGGAAAAAGCAGGATAAGCGTGTTACTGTACCTA
Organism: Microcaecilia unicolor; assembly: GCF_901765095.1. NCBI lineage: Eukaryota > Metazoa > Chordata > Amphibia > Gymnophiona > Siphonopidae > Microcaecilia > Microcaecilia unicolor. Next base: position 268,294,004 of record NC_044031.1, on the reverse strand, counting down.
CTGAAGTAATTTTAAAAGCATCTGGACCTAATATGAGGGAAATGAACAGGAAGGGAATTATTGATTTTGTGTTGGCAGAAAATTGTCCTGTAAATTTATGTGGCCGAGATTTACTTTCACAGTTAGGACTTACTTTAAAATTTCCCAGATGTAAACAAAGTTTGCTGATTTCAGTTGTACAAGATATGTTTTATGTTGACGAGGATGATGAGGGTATGCAGGTGATGCAAAGATTACCAGCAGATTTATGGAGCACACCTGATGATCCCTATGGATTAGCTAAAATGGAGCCCCATGTGATTCGCCTTAAACATGAGGGTGATGGTCCTGTCTGGCCACCATACCCTATAAGGCCGCAATTATTATCCAAAACTTTGCAGCATATTGATAAATTGTTGAAACATAATATCATAGAACCATCGAATTCACCGTATAATACACCTCTTTTTCCAGTTCCTAAACCACATGGTGACGTAAGAATTGTTCATGATTTACGAGGTTTGAATGATTTGGTAAAAGCTCAGTTTCCAGTATGTCCAAATCCTTTGACATTATTACAATCACAGCCTATCTATGCATTTAATTCGGTTATAGACTTGTCAAATGCTTTCTTTGCCATTCCTTTAGCAGAGGAATCACGAGATTTAACCTCATTTACCTTAGACAATAAAGCGTATCGTTGGACAAGAATGCCACAGGGATATACCGAAAGTCCATCTGTTTTCTTTAAGCAGATAACAGAAGACTTGAAATCATTTAAACAATTGTTGCCTGACACTGTGTCTCTGTTCGTGTATGTGGATGATATTTTATTATCTGCATCCACAAGGGAGGAATGTCTTTCATGGACAGTGGCGCTGTTTTATCAATTACTATCAAAGGGTTATAAGTGTAATCGAAATAAGTGCTTTGTGTGCAGGGAAGAAGTTACCTTCCTAGGGCAAACAGTTTCAAGTAAAGCTAAGGTTATAACACGAGAAGCCCTGACAGAAATTTTGAAATCCCCATTACCAAAAACACTTACTCAATTGAGAGGATTGCTGGGCTCTCTTAATTATTGTAGACAATGGATCCCTAATTATTCTCAATTAGTTAGCCCACTATATCGACACTTGCGTGTACCGGCTGGCACACCGCATAAGACTCATATTCAGCTTACCCAGAGTGATATTGTTATTATACAATTGTTAGTAAAACATTTAGTATCATATAATCCATTAACCACAGTAGACCCCAAAGAAGAGATACATTTATGGATTAAAGATATGGGTACTACTTGGGCAGCAATGGTAAATCAACAAGACACCTTTGTGTCACCTGTATCATTTTTATCAGGAACCTTTAGTCCAGTAGAAAGGGGAATGGAGAACATTCCTCGTTTCCTGGTAGCCGCAGTTGCGGCCGTTGAGAAATGGAGAGCAGTTATGCCTTTCGGTCCTATCATTATTCATTCTGACCATACAGTCCACAACTTGCTGTCTACTAGCCAGATAGCATTAACTAGTACGAGATTTGGAAAATATCAGGCCATATTAATAGGACAAGATGTTCGTACCCAGCCATTGACTAAAGAAAATACTAAACGAATGGATGCATTATTTAAATTAGAACAAGAGACTCAGGAACATCTAGATGGGTTAAAGGATATTCCAGTTTTTCGGTTACTTATATTTGAGCCTCTTGAAGGAAAAGGAGACATTTGGTTTACTGATGGAGCACAAACAGGCGAGCATGCTTCACTTTCAGCACTTAAGGTTCAATCAAATCAAGGAAACACTGAAATTTGTAAAAAGATTCAAAAACGATTACCAGTAGGCACAACAGCTCAAGAAGCAGAACTAACAGCAGTACTAGAAGCTGTGAAACAATTAGGGACAGAAAAGAAAGGGACTATATATACTGATAGTTCATATGTAGTTAGTTCATTGCAATATCATTTGTTAAAATGGAAAAGAAGGGGATTTTTAACAGCAGATGGAAAGCCCCTGAAACATGAAAGTTTGTGGGAACAATTGTTAAACTGTTTGAGTGATAGAGAAGGAAGAGGATTACATACAGCCATTGTTTGGGTTCCTGCCCATACAGGAGAACAGACATTTGAAGCAAAAGGGAATGATCTAGCTGATAAGGCAGCTAAAGAGGTACTTTCTACCATGGTAATTACCCGTGCTCATATACAGTGTACTGAGACACCATATCCACCAGATGTCTCACAACCCCGAGAAAAACCAACTGAAACTGAAAAATTGAAATGGCAGAATTTGGATTGTACAACACACCCTGACAAAAGTAAATGGATACATCCTAGTGGAAAAATATGCATGTGTACTTCAGAATTAATTAATAATTTCTATAATTGGCATGTTACATTACATTTGTCTGCTTCTGACATGAGTAAAGCCATGGAAGCTTCATTTTGGCATCCTAATATGCTTTCTTATGCCACAAGAGTTGTACTAAATTGTTTAGTTTGTTCCAAAAATATAGTACACAGGGGACCAGTTATTTCTCCCGGATCCATTCCAATTCCCACCGGACCCGGAGTAGAATGGCATGTGGATTTCACAGATATGGTAATACCGGTAAAAGGTAAAAGGTATCTCTTGGTCTGGGTGGACGCTTTTACAAAATGGGTAGAAGCATTCCCCTGTAAAAAGGAAAATGCACAAGTAGTAATTGAAACTTTTTTGCAGAGAATATTGCCAGCACATGGCTGTCCTCAGAAACTTGTTACAGATAATGGTAGTCATTTTGTCAACGCTTTGGTCAAAGATATGACTGAATTGTGTGGGATACTGCACCGAAGGGTGGCAGTGTATAGGCCCACTTCCAATGGCCTAGTAGAACGATACAATGGTCTTTTAAAGACTAGATTACGTGTGCTCTTGCAAGCACTAGCAGGAAAGGAAAAGAAATATACATGGATGGATGTGTTACCATTGGCGATATTTCAATTAAGATCCCATCCTAGCACAAAGCTACAGATTTCACCCTTCCAGTTGCATACAGGACGAGACCCCAGAGGGGTACCTGTCGAAGAAATTAATAACGATAATGAAGGAGTGACTAACTATTGGAAACAAATAAATCCAATAATAAATTTGACCAGAGATATGGCGATAGCCAAATCTAAAGAAGTTCCTAACATGACTTTTTGTTCATCTTTTTCTGTAGGTCAGAAAGTACTTCGGAAGAATTTCACACACAAAACCTGGAAAGATCCTATCTACGTAGGACCATTTGAGATCAAGGAATTAACTCATACATCAGCAAGATTATCAGATCATACCACCTGGGTACATTTATCTGATATACGTAAGGCTCCTGATCTAGGACTACCTGAGGAAATAGAAACCACTATTGCACCTCCAGAGAGTAGAGAACATTGATTAACAACATTACCAGTGAAAAAGGATTATGAAGGCTTTTGTAATCTGTTTGCTGGTAGGACTTACTTATGGACTCAATACATATGTTGAGAGAATTCAACATGCCTCAAAGACTCTTAATCTGACTAACTGTATTGTTTGCACTCCACTTGTTACTTCTGTACTTACCATTCCAGCACATGTTCATCCTTACTCTATGATTAAGTTACAAGGTATTCATAACTGTTTCAGTAATGGTACCTGCTATTTGGGTCGGGGTCATGAACACAGACAATATTGGACCAATGTTACTGCTCAACGTCTGCCTTCTTTGTTTGCTCATACCATTCCTGCACTAAACTATTGGTGTCTGATAAACTCTAGTTCACTTCAGGGTATGATGCCTAATGTTTTATGTAATTATACTTATGACATACAATCTCGAAATTGGACTGTGTTACAAGGATCCTATGTCATAAATCAGACTGCAACATCTATAGCTTGTGCTAACAAAATGTTCTGTAACCGAACGTTGACAACTTCTTATGTGACTTCTACTAACCTTACTCTTACAAATTTGACTTTCTTCTTTTCATTATGTCAATTTAATGCCTCTTCTATACAAGCCATTACTGCTATGCCTACTGCGTGTTCTTCACTTAAGGCACTAAATAATCCTATTTTTCCTTTTTCTCAAACATATGCTTTATATCATAACCTAACTTCTCTACAGTCTTTACGGTTGGGAGATTACTTGTTATGTGATAATATCCTGTACACCTATCTTCCATCATGTTATAAGTTCTGCACTCTTGTTCAACTAAATTTATTTGATTTGATTATTCCATTAAATGACACATCACATAGTTCTAATAGTCAGAGACGACGTAAAAGAGATGTTTCTAGTACCTCCTTTAGTGCTTTAACAGGAGATGATCAAGCTTTACAATTAGCATTAGATTATATTAACAGTACCTATCCTATGACTAAGACACGTTTAGATGCTTTGTCAGCCACTGGATGGCTTCCATTTGCAGGATCTGCCATTGCAGCTGAAATGGGTATGTCAATCAGACGCTTACAATCACTATTACATGTTGTAACACATGAATTAGATATAGCTATAACAGCACTTCAAGAGGAAATTGATGATACAGCGAGATATGCAATGCACACACGCATGGCGGTTGACTTTATGTTAGCCCAATCTGGAGGAGTGTGCGGCATAGTGAATGATACATCGTGTTGTTCACTTATTAGAAATCAATCAATAATTGTTAAAAATGCAATGCAGCGCATTCTTTCACTGGCAAGAATTGAAGTGAGTGATTATAAGGGAATTTTAGACACATCTTGGTGGGATTCAATAACTGGATGGTTTGGATCCCTGAGTCCTTGGTTAAAGGGTCTTGTTTCAATAGTAATAGTCTTCATAGTTGTAATACTGTTGTTGCTTTGTCTTATCCCATGCTGTATGAAACTATGTGGGAACATGATGACAAAGATAACAAATACTACTATGATAACACATAGGGAACATGTTAACATATATCCAGGACATGGACAGACAAAGGAAAGAATGGCATGTAATAAAATCTATTCAAAGATTAATCATGAATAACACTTGACAGAAACTGTATGCTAGCTATGACGGCCTCTAGAAAGGGAGTAATGAGAAATACTATATCCCTATAGAGCTCAAACATGCTAGACATACTATAGTGTTTGCCTAAATATGTGAACGCTGCGTACAGCGTTCAAGGGAGGATTGTATATATTAAAACTGACAAAATGGAGTCACAAATATAAAATGGACTCCAGAAGTGCAGCTGGAATAGCTGACACTGAAAATCTGACATTATAATAACCTTTATAAAGAATGTGCTGAGAGTCCTGAGAAAGAAGGGAGTAGAGTAACAGGATGTCTACAGCATGACCATGAGATGAAAGTAAGAACAGAGGTTGGCAAGACATGTGAAACAGGTGTCTGATAGTACTGCAGAAGGGAAAAAAAGGGGAGAGAAAGTTAGACGCCAGAAGGTTTGAGATAAACTAGTAACGAGCTAAATGAAATGCAAGGAATGTATGATGATGCCAGAATTATGTGTATATATGAAAGGAGACATTTGTATTAGCAAGCAACTTCTTCTTAACAGGCAACTTCATCTCTGTATTTGATGAGATTGCTTTACTTGCTTCCTATGTAATATTCTTGCATAGCTCTGTCATCCAAATGGCAGTTGAATAAAAAGAAAAATTATACAGATTTTTGGCTTTCATTTCTTTTATTCTTTATTCTTTTTTGGTGAAGATACTCAGTAAACAAGTTTAAACGAGGAGGTTTAAACACTTCTAGCTATGGCCACCGCCTTGTCACACTGTTTCGTCACCTTCAGATCCTCAGATACTATGGCTGATAAAGTCCATCCAGTCTGCCCAACAATCTCATTCATTCTCAATTCAAGATTAAATGTGATATTATATACTTGATCATGGTCTTTGGTGTTTCTGGGTCATAGACCATAGAAGTCCACCCAGCTCTATCCTTATGTTCCAACTACTGGAGTTGCCGTCAAAGCCCACACCAGCCAATATATGTGCTCATATTGCATGTATATGCCAATACACTGGGTATTAGTGTACAAATACACGCAGAGATCTGATAGCATATAGTTTGTAAGTTGGCATACACTTGGTTGTCAACTGGCTGGAGTGTAGGCAGGACACTAAGTTACACACATATCCCAAAATACAGATGAAGATTGTGCCTTGGACAACTGTTTCTAGTTTTTTTCTCATTCTGATTCCTGTTTTAATTTCTAATTGTTCTTGTTTGCCTTTACTGTGATCCACGTTGAACTTATTGAGGTATATGTGGAATACAAGAAATATTGCTATGCTATGTACATATATATATGGTTATACTATTATTCCTATTCTACAAAGGAAAGAAGGCACCTTTCTTTATAGACTATGTACCAATCAGGCACCCTCGGGACACTTACACACTATTATAGAATTACTTCCCCTAGTGGCCAGCTTGAGACCACAATTGCAAGCTTCTGGAAAGATCCCTGGTGCAAGACCCCTAGTCAAGGGCCATCACTGTCTGTAGGTAAGAAATTATAAAAAATAAGGTAACTGCAAATGAAGGCTCATGACACCAGAAACCAGGCACTAACATTTAAGTGTGTGTCATGCACCTAGAATTCGTGGAGGGGCATTTTTGAAAGAATGTCCAACTCAGAATTTATTTATTTATTTTACAGCATTTATATCCCACATTTTCCCACCCAAGGGCAGGCCCAATGTGGCTTACAGTAATTTACAAAAGCATACATCAAATCTTCAACAAACAGACAGTCTATGGCATTGTAGGGAAAGGGACAAGTGATTAATAGCAGAGGTGGGAAAATATGGATAGAAAATAGAATTCAATAGGTAGCAGTGCGGGGCGGGTCAAGAACGTAAGCCTTTCTGAATAAGTAAGTCTTAAGGTATCTTTTGAAGTTCGGATGATCAGGGATAACTTTCACAAATTTAGGTAGACCATTACACAGTTGTGCGCTAATATAGGAAAAGGTTTTATACTTCAGGCCACTGTAGATTGGGTAATGCAGATTTAGGTACAAGCAAGCTGATCTGTGAGAGTTTTGAGGTGGTAAGCTAACAAGGGCATCCATATACGCAGGGGCTTCACCATAGAGAATTTTATGCACCAAAGCGCAAATTTTAAATGTTATTCGGTCCTTTACAGGGAGCCAGTGCAGTTTCTCACACAGTGGCCTTGAGCTTTCAAACCTCGATTTACCATAAATGAGCCTAGCAGCTGTGTTCTGGGCAGTTTATACTTTTTTCAGGAGCATTTCTTTGTACCCTGCATATATCCCATTACAGTAATCAAGGCGGCTAAGGACTAAAGACTGAGTTAAACCTCGAAATACTTCCCTAGGGAAATAAGGTTTTATGCGTTTTATCTTCCAAAGAGAGAAGAACATTTGTCTGGTGGTAGAGTTCGTTTGCTGCTCCAGAGTTAAGTGTCTGTCAACAAGTACACCTAATATTTTTAGAGACTCTGAGATTGGTAAGACAAGCTCAGGTGTGATTACTGCGGAGGTCGTGAACTTGTTATAGGGACTGGAGAGGACAAGGCAATGTGTTTTCTCAGCATTGCATATTACCACACATGGACATTCCTCTGCTGATCTTTTAGGCCCCAGCCTATGCACCCGTTCTATGTGCAAGGGTCCCGTAACCAGCTGCAACCTCAAAGTAGACATCAGCCATGATTCCAGAAACTTTCTCAGCTCTGCCTCAGGGATAGACTCAGGCAAGCCAACGAGCCTTAGATTCCCCCTTTGGGAGCGATTTTCCATATCATCTGACTTGTCCTCCAGAGATTTTACTTTGTCTTGTAACGTGGCCGTCAGGGTTGTTAATTGCCGTACCCGATCTTCCAGGTCAGAGACACGCTGGCAGTAAGCCGAGAACTCCCCCTTTAGAGCTTCGAAGTTCCCATCGACACTGTCCAATCTGGCAGACACTACTTGCATTTTTTGTCAAATGAGGCATCGATGGCTTGTGTTACTTCAGTAACTATTTCAGACACCCATGCGCAGCTGACCGAAGAGGGGCCTCCCTCGCCTCCCGCCACCATCTTGGAGTCGCACCTCGCTAGCCTCTTCTTCTCTCTTCGAGACGATTTTGTAGTCATAAATGCTGGCAAACAGCTTCACTGCTTCTGCAAAACGTTCCGAAAAAAGAATGCCGTACAATCCCTGTTTTTGGTCCTTTCAATGTAGTCTAGAAGGGTGGGTTTTGGCGATCCGAGCCGGGAACTTCTCCCACTTGCGTCTGCTCTCTCAGCACATCACGTGACCAAATAAAAGTGGAGATTTTATAAAAAGCCATCATTATTCAGTGGCATACACAGATTTGAAGGTGGCTCATTCTGGATGAGGTTAGGGTGCATCTTCAAGCTATGCATGCTATTTTAGAATGGCAATACATGTATATGCCAGAAAATTTCCCCACTGGCATTTGCTCTGAGTCAAGTATATTTATTAGGGATGTGCATGCATTTGAAAAAATACAGGAAATGTTTGTGTGACATTTCTTATGTCATTTCATATCATTTTTAATCTGACAAGAAAAGACAATTTCTTTCCACCTGTCATCAATAGTGCACACTACTTACACTAACTAAAAAAAAAAATCAATTAAAAAATAATCCCCTAAGCAGTATGAGAAACATTTGGCTTGCACACCCAGAATAACCATGGACTCACTTGTACCTGGGCTTACTATGAGAGCTTGAAGGGGAATAGCTGTCAACTCACTGGAGTTAAAAAGTACCTCTAAATTCCAGAAGTTTGATTTTTGGAATTTGGCTACTTGATTGCCTCCTGTTGGATATGCAGTTTTGCAAATACCACAACTTCCAAAAGAGAGAATAGTTTTATAAAGGACTTTTGCACTGAACTGGACATAAATTTTCTGGCGTCTTCATTAGAAGTAGTTATCCAACAGGTGACTTTTGCATTGAAAGTAGATTGTTACAATATTTTGCATCTGTATTTCCGCAATAAGAGGGAGCTAATCTGAACCAGGCATTGCTGGCCTTGAGGCTTAGAGTTTTAGCTTTAGGTGCTAGTTTTGTGACATAAGAAAGAAAAAGTTATATATTTTTTCTAAGCAATTTTTGGATTTTATTGCTACTAAGGCAGACATAAAAGTTCAAGTTTAATAGAAAGTTATCCATTGTGAGATGCAGGCTGTTTTGGCAATACCAGAATAGTGTCTTAATTGATTTCTTTTTTTTCTTTATTGCTTACTTTTCTATTCTTGGATCCTATTTCCTTACTCAGTGGATGAATGATATATACCTGATATTTTTATTATGTTATAATTTTGCCTTATAGTTTATTATTTTATGTCTTTCAATTGTGTTACTATTGTGATTATAATTAATATTGATAATAAAAAAATAAAATAAAAAAAGGTAGTCAATAAAGAGTATGACTGATGTGCAAGGAAGTATAAGTAAAATCCAGTCCAATAGGGCTGAGGATCTTCCATGGGTCCCATGAAACCCCGACTCCATAAGAGCTTTAATATCCTAAAGGGTTTCAGACATGAGCAATTTTGCTCTGGGCTGGTACAAATCACCCACTATAATCAGCAGGGTTATCACCCAGTGCCAGAGGTTGTGCATTAATTTCTTGAAAAAAAGGCCTAAAATGGTGGGAATCGCTATTGGGGCCATACAAATTGAATAAAACCACTGTGATTTGGTCTATGACTACAGTAAGTTTTTTACATCTACCTATATTATCAATCACTTGGGAGAGAACGGAGAAAAATGACATACTTTTATCCATTTTGCCTAAGCTAATTCAGTTCTTTAAATGAGATATGGATCTCTCAAAGAAAATAACTGCCTTCATTGTCCATAAATAGTTATAAATGTTGTCTTTAGAACATAAATAGCCATACTGGAGACTAATGGCCCATCTAGCCCAGCATCCTGCTTCCAACAGTGGCTAATCAAGGTCACAAGTACCTGGCAGAAACCCAATTAGTAGCACCATTCCATGCTACAAATCCCTGGGCAAGGAGTGGCTTCCACCATGGCCATTTACTACTACTACTACTATTTACTATTTAGCATTTCTATAGCGCTACAAGGCGTACGCAGTGCTGCACAAACATAGAAGAAAGACAGTCTCTGCTCAAAGAGCTTACAATCTAATAGACAAAAAATAAAGTAAGCAAATCAAATCAATTTCCTCTAGGAACCTGTACAAACCTTTTTTTAAACCCAGATATGCTAACCGTTGTTACCACATCCTCCGGCACTGAGTTCCAGAGCTTAACTACTGAGTGAAAAAATATTTCCTCTTATTTGTTTTAAAAGTGCTGCCATGTAATTTCATTGAGTGTCCCCTGGTCTTCGTACTTTTTGAAAGAGTGAAAAATTGATTCACTTTTACCCATTCTACACCACTCAGGATTTTATAGACATCAAACATATCCCCCTCCTCAGCTGTCTCTTTCCAAGCTGAAGAGCCCTAACCTCTTTAGCCTTTCCTCACATGGGAGGAGTCCCACCCCCTTTACCATTTGCACCTTTTCAAATTCAGCTATATCTTTTTTAAGATAAGGCAACATTTAAACAGTAAAGCTTTAAAGGAGCCATGTTGCCAGATAATACATATATCTTTGTCCCAATCTCACTGCATTTGGAACCAACATCAATATTTCCTACATCCATGCATACAAAACACAGAAAAAAAAAACTGTAAAGATGACAACCCTGGAGGACTGGGGTTGCGCCATGAGACATATATAAGACCTCTGAAACAAACGATAATCCATGTGGCCTTCTCTACCACTTAAGTCAAGAAATTTTGTTAATATACCTGTCCATTGTTCCATGGCAAAGTCAAAGCTGAGTCACTGAAATACTTATCATAGGTAATAAGTTGTGAATCAGAGCTTCCATGCATTTACACAGGTGTTGCATGCAGCCAGACAGCAGGAGGTAGTAGTACTAGAATGCCATTCCAATATAGATCTAGCGCACTCTTTGGTTAAAATTTTTAGCACTTGAGGAAAGTGGAAGACTAAGCCTGAATGGTCTAGGAGAATTCTTACTATGCTCAGTTCAACTGGAAATATGGTGGATGCTCTCCACTTCAAACAAGTGCTTGAACTTGAAGATGCTTAGGAAGAAACTGACAAATTCAATAGGTTGCAGGCCTTTGAACACCTTCCAGCAGCCCTTATATTTGAATGTTGTGATGACATTGGTTATTAGCATCCTTCATTGAAGCCTTAAGCTCCACGATCTGCTTTTAGCCCTGCGCTAACTTGTGGAAATCATCTTGTACCACTGCAAACATGATTTGAAATGAGATGTGTTCTTTAAAAGAATTCATTTGAACAGTAAGATTAGACTTTTCTACCTTAAGCTCTCCGAAATTCTCAGAGTTGTCTACTTATGAACTGAAATCAATGTGAGCTTGCCAGAATTGCCTGCAGAAAATCTTGTGTTTTTAAAATTTTTATAGCCGACACCACTTTGCTGGAACTGGCGAGTCCTCCTTGGGTCATTTGAACTCACCAGACACCACAAAAGCAATTCCTATTTTGTATGTCTTATTCCTCAATATGTCAGGAGAATGAATGCTCATTTGGGGTGCAAGAGGCAGTGGCAATACTGAGAGAGGGCCAGGTATTGTCAGAAAATAGAAAGCAAGCCCTAAGCAGCCACCTTAGTGAAAGTCCCAGATCTGCCCCAGAACTACAGTACTTGTGTCTTATTTTTATTCACGACTAGAACACTACATTCTATCCATTGCACCAACTTTATTTTAATTTCCCCTTTTGAACATCACTACATAACTTTTGCTCTGATAGTTTGTGTCCAGCATTTTCTGTTTAGTGCTATGTGATTAGTGAGTTGACAACACACATACAAGTAGGACTCCTCGTTTTGCATTCACTACTTGGTGTATTTATTGACCCCTGATGCAGACGCTTTTTTAGCGTCGAAACACGGCCTGTGTCGGGTCGTTATCTTTGATATAATAAAGACTGTTGGACTCACGTCTCCAGTGGTGAATCGTCTATTAGTCTCTACTTTTGCCTTCTGTGATTCGTCATTGTAGAGAACTTTTCCTGTTCTATATTTTGGTAGTAACACATGTACATCATCCATATACAAGTAACCCATCATGTCTGATGACTAAAGAAGAACCCCCAAGTGATGCAAAAGAAACACTGAACAAGGGAGAAATGGAGGAACCTCATGGAAACCCATTTTTAATCAAATAAGGGGAAAACAACAAACCTCTTTCCCTCGCTGAGCAGTATCTTTCTATTAAAAACGATGAGCACTATAAATATTTTATAAAAAGCGCTGTGTTCAGCAAGCCTTGCAAACACAGATCTGAACCTCTGTTTTCTGACCGAGATGCACTATATAAAATTAGCTGGTTTTCTCAGTGCTCATCATGACCACCTGTCATCCTGCTCATTCTTGTTCCATTTTTCCAGTCCACCCCCCCCCCCCCAATTTTTTTTTGTTCAGTTTCCATTTTTAACATCAGTATTACTTTTGCATTAGTTTTCATTCTAACATGCTCTAATACTGTCTGTCTCTCCCAACTAAACTTTACCTCTGAGCAGGGGGCCCATCCATGATGATATTGATCCACAAAATTTGCATGGCATTGAGAGGATTAGGAAAATTCATTAACGTAGCCAGAGATATTAAAGTCAATGCAGCTATACTCCTGTTGAAGAAAGTTTTAAAAAACAGTCAGCAAAACAAATATCTACTATCTATGAAGCTATTCTTTTTGTTAACTATTATAGCCAGAATATGTGTCTACTTTAGGGACAATTTTCCTAAACGTTTCTCTTTGACAAACTGTTTTCAGTAGTGTTCGATGCTACACAAAACACCTTCAACCCATTTTTTTTAAACTTTCTGAAGGATCATCATTTGCCACTTCACTGTTACTGGAGGAGTTCAGTAAACAAACAAACAAACAGGGCAGCTATGGCTGATAGCTGTACTGACACTTATATATTCAGCCCAGTGTGAGGAGGTAAGAGCTTCTTCTCTCCCTCTGGACTTCAGGACCACCTTTGGGGATTTTAGCGGGGGGCAGAATTTTGTGTTATTTTAGAAAAAAACGCATGGTAAACTGCGCATTAAGCACTTTCTGAGTTAGGGGGTGGGGTATAGGTGGAGAATGGGCATTCCCAGCATTTTGCAGGTAGTGTGCAACATATACCAGTTCTACAGTTAGTGTGGGTCCATTTACCACCCCCTAAATAGGAGACACTAAATGCTTCTCTGCTAACCCCAATCTCAGTACCGTGCGCCAACTGGCATTTTAACATGGGATCTGTAAACGAAATGCAGGAAATGCCCCAATAAATGTGCTTTAGTAAAAAGGGTCCCTTCATCCAGGTAAGTTTAGGCAAGCATGTTCAGTGGCACTATTATCTTAATAAGTACCACTAAATATTCAAGATGCTTGCTAGCTTACTGATTATTAACCCATTTTCTCAACAGAATTTAACAGATTTAATGTTGATGCCACTATTCTAAACTCTTATCAGTTTGCACTAGCTGAAATAGAACCTTATTTATTTTATTGCATTTGTATCCCACATTTTCCCACCTCTTTGCAGGCTCAATGTGGCTTACATTACATCATGTATAGTGGAAATATGAAGAAAATAGACATTTAGTATTACATTTAGTTATGCTGTTCTGCCTTTAGATGGGACAGATAAAAAGGAATTTGATCCCCCCCCCCCCCCCTCCACACACATTTCTATCATAGTTTATAATAGAAATATTTTCCCCCTACTTGGATGGATAATGGAAAGATTAAAAAGAAAAGCAAGCAGCACTGTAATAAGAAAACCAGCTTGGTAACTATAGCCATATAAATTCTACTGCAGGCAGCTGCTCTTAGCCTGTATTAGTTCAACTCAGAATATTCAAATTATAAAACAAATTCCCCACTGATGCTGACTGACAGTGGTACTTGGGTTGCAAACTTACGTGCTCAGCTGGAATCTAACAAAGTTTTTAATGTTATTATAAATTCCTTTGCCCTCTTCAATTGCAGACCTGTAATAAAATAAAACACACAAAAAAATGTTACATTGGTTTCAATCTCAATGAGTTCCACAGGCACTGCATAGCTATTCTGTTGTAGGCAGCTACCAGATTCTTATTTTAAAAACTAGTAAAAAAGGCCCGTTTCTGAGAAATGAAATGGGCGCTAGCAAGGTTTTCCTTGGAGTGTGTATGTTTGAGAGAGTGTGTGAGAGAGAGTGAATGTGAGTGTGTGTAAGTGTGTGTGTGACAGAGTGTGACTGGGCGCGAGTGTGGCTGTGACAGTGACAGTGTATGTATGGGAATCAGAGTGTGTGGCGGGGGCCCCTCCCTCCCAGTTCCAGGGGCCCTTGTCCCTCCCTCCGAGTTTCAGGGCCTGTCCCTCCCTCCCAGTTCCAGGGTCATCCCCCCTCCCAGTCGCAGGGTGCATCCGAGCTTGAGGGTGTCCCCACCCTCCCAGTTCCAGGGCCACCTTCCCTCCCAGTTGAAACAGCTGTATAGTTGTTTGTGATGGAGCAACAATTTAAAAAGGAGAATGTGGAGCAGGAGCTGTTAGGTTTGTGTGGTTTTGAGTGTATGGCAATGACGGCAGCGTGGGTGAGTGGAAACAGCGATTATGCAATGGTTGTGTGTACTTACAGTGGACTTTTTGGCTCAGTTGAAGTAGTGTGCATTGTTGCCGGTGTAGGATGTCCTAGTTTTGGGTGCCATGGGTCGAGTAACGGGGGATGAGGGGCGCGCTGGAGTGGGACTGCTGCTCTGTCCGTCCGTCCCCCCTGCCGAGTCGCCGTTGGGCCCCGTTCCGCGTCAGGGAACAGTCACCGACCCTCGTCCCCGATGGACACTCGCACCAGCCAGTCGGCCGCCGTCCCACCGCTCTCCCTCTGCGTCCTGTGCGAGATTCATAACGTGGACTTGTAGAGGAGAGGGAGGGCGGTGGGACGGTGAGCGAGCGTGTGGCGCGAGTGTCCATCGGAGAGGAGGGTGGGTGAGGGTGACTGTGGGCGGAGGGACCGTGGTCTATCGGCGACTCGGGAGGGGGGGAGGGAGACAGCCGCGTCGACTATGTGTCCTCCAGGTGAGGGAGGGAGTGCGGATGGGGGGGGGGGGTGCAGCGAGGCAGTTGGAGCGCCGTGACCGGGGGGGGGGGGGGGATGTAGCCTACATCAGCATTGAATTTTTCTTCGCTTTTGTCAGTACCCGCCGTCGACGTCATGACGTAGATGCGAGGGCAGGGCAGACAGTCTGTGTCAAACCGGATATCTCTGGCACCTCAAGTTTCTGGCTGGAGGCTTCATAGAACGTTGGAGGTGCCTTTTATATATAGAGATATTTTCAAAAGCTTTATATGCGGGTAATACTTTTCAAGCCTATTCAGTTTTTAAAATTATTGCTTGCTTAAAAACAATTCATAATCAACATTTCCAGTCCAGCTTAATCATGAATCACTTGACTTGTAAAACCAAAAGCATGTTTTGATTTTAGTCCTGTAACATTACTCGCAATTACCAAGAGCCAAATTTCTCTCCTTCCAAGGAAGGTGCAGCCCAGGCTTCCAAAGACTGAGCAAAGCATATATACAAAGGTTCAACTAACAAAAAATGGCTTTACTATATTAGATGCTAATTTTAGGAAACAGGGATTAAATAAAAACAAACCCAAAAGGAAAATTTATCAAATTTTACTCTATTTTGTTCTAATACAAAAACAGTTAAAAATTTACCACTGATAATCGCCTACGCTCCATCTATTAAGCCGCGCTAGCGGCTGTCCATGCGCTAGTGCCAAAACAGTCCCTACTGTTTTTAATGCTGGGGCAAAACTTTGAAGAATTTACCTTTCAGTGTTTGGCAATTCTATAATCTCCAAGAATTCATATAAAAGTCTGAGTCAAGAAAAAAAGAAACAGGTAGTAACCAGATGAACCAGAGCCACCTTTAAGCTGATGCATGTGGGGCAATCTTGCCAGGTCCTGTGTGTGAAGTCTAGCAGGGTCTCTGAGCCTTGCCCTTCCGGAAAGCACTGAAGACCCATTTATTCAAGCAAGCCTATCCTAATGACCCAGACTAATCTTATGAACCCATCTACTTAACACATATCCATGTGACAACGACACTGACCTAGACTATCTCCTACCTTACTCCCTTCTCCACTGCCTATCTCTACCTACTCATCTATTATTCTGGTATATTTAACTTTTACTTTCTCCAACAATATTCTGTATTCCCTATTACTATGTAAGCCGCATTGAACCTGCTTTGAGTGGGAAAGCACAGGATACAAATGTAATAAATAAATAAATAAATACTAAGATCATCACAGCTGGTGAGGGTCCCCAAGTCTTCCAGAGAATTGAGAAGAATAGAGCTGGTGGATTCTTCAGCCCAGGTGAGTCGAACAAGAGGCAGTGAGGCTGGCTAGGTTCCACTAACCCACCAGAAGAGGAAGGAGAGTGGCAAGATTCCCAAATAGGACTTCCACCTTATCCCAGGTCAGCCACACAAGTTGATCCAATCACTGTTTTACTGAAGTGCATGCACAGATTTCTAATTCTGTTTTTTTAGTGAAAGCAATGGGGAAATTGGGGCTAGGTAAATCCGTTTCGTTGATCTGGGGTGAGGTAAAAACCCTACATCTAAAAGCCTCCAAGTGACATGCAGAAGCAGCAGGATTGACCAGGTTCTCCAGACCATGCCAGTGGAAGATTAACAGTAATAGTTCTATTAGGATTTCTTAAAGCTGAAAGAGAAAGTCTGAGAACCTACACAATAGAGTAGCATCCCACAGCCTTCAGATGATCAAGAGCTTGCTGATACATTGCATGGTAGCAAGGAGCAGAGGGAGAGAAAAGTATTGAGAGTATCACCAAGGAATTATTTCCAATCCAAGATAGAGTTTGCGTGTGTCTTTCTCTCAGGACAATGTCCCCAAAAGAGGTAATTATACACATACAATGACAGAAATTTACCTCACACCTATGCCAGGGTATGCTCAGTCTCTCAGATTCACAGCTAATGCTTACCTCAACATTTGCCTTGTTCCAAAGACTGCCACCTTCTGCAGTTCATAAGGTGTAATATGCAAAGTGTATACCTGTATCTGTGTCTATGTTGTGTGCTGTATGTATGCATGTCTCTGTATCTTTTTAAGTCTGTGACCAGAAGAGTAGACGAGAAATTCATTAACTGCTATGTTTCTCTGGATCTGCTTTTCGCATGAAATACACTGTGCCATTTTTGAGGAACTTATTTCTCTGGAACCCTCAATCCAATCTGGCCCAACAAAAAACCAGTACTAGCTACTGGCCCACAGATATAAGGGTGGCAGAAAAGAAAATTTTAAAACTTCAAAAAGTTTTCTGAGAAAGAGATTGTCCATAAATTGTACCCTATGAGAATGTATCAACGCAGTAGTGTTTAGAAAAGAAATATGTTTGACCTGAATATTTCTTTTCACCAGATTTCCCCCACACCAAATTTGGTCTCTTTCTGTTAAATTTCTGACAGACATTCCCACCCCTTACGAAGACTGGGTTGAAAAGAATAAAAAGGTCAACTGAAGAGCAACATAAAGCACAACACAAATGACATACTTTAACAGGCACATGTGTATGTATCACAGCTAGTGATATACATGTAGGCCAGTGCCTTTCTGTACGACTAGAAGACTGAAATGCTGTAGTTAGAAGAAACCCACTACAAAGGTAGTGCTGATATAACTATGATGTGAATGACTAATAAGGGGTTTCATATGTATTGAGATATCGTAAGTATCATATCTGTGTTCCTCCATATGAATGTTCCTCCATTCTGCTTATTATGATGTTATCAATTGTAATCTGCTGTCATGAATTACATTTCTGTTCTAATATGCTGTTTTAATGTGAACATTTTTGATACTGTATAAAGTTATTTCTTGCCTGTCTTCAAATTTATCTTGATTGTACTTCTGCTTATAGTTGGTCATTTTACTATTATATTGTTAACAAAACTGTACATCAAATTTATACCTGTTGTATACCGCCTTGGGTGAATCTTCATAAAGGTGACTAATACCAATAAATAAAGTATTTCTTACACATCTGCACAACCAATTAGTCCACTTCACCAGTCAATCTGAAATACACAATTGCTTTAACGCATCTCCTAACAGCCATGATTAAGGTCTGCATTGTGTATCAACTGGTTAATCATCTTTCCAAACATATATATTTAAAAAAAAAACCACAGAAAACTTACATTATTGTCTGAAAATCATCTTCCACTAAGATCATATCAGCTGCTTCCTTGCATACGTCTGTCCCCGTCTGCCCCATCGCTACTCCAATGTCTGCAGCTTTCAGGGCTACGGCATCATTAACACCATCTCCTGTCATAGCTACCACAGAACCTATATTTTGCAGAGACTGAATAAAAAAAACCCATACCCCAGAAAAACAAATTTTTAGAAAATCTAGTGTTATTTCAAAGGACATAATTCAAAACAAGGGAGAAAATACAATAACTACTGTATGAAATGTGATTTTAAACAAATTTCTCATTTCAAATTAACTATTGCTATTTATATCTAACAAACACTAAAACTGCACTATAATTGACTGTTCTTATTTCTACTTTAACCTTCTTCATATGAGCAGTGCAAACCCTCAGCTGAGTGAATAGCTGATAGAGAAGCTTCTTCCAAACCTGAATCCTTCAAAGCTCCTCCAGCATCAGCTACTGGATTTGCATACAGTATTATGGCCACTGCCCTCCTACACAACTTTACAGAGACTATCTAGGTTCTGGATCATATAATCTCAGGCTCTCACATTAACCATTATTATTTTCACAATCATTGAAAAGCATGGTTGCTTACTCTCCATACAGAGCAGAGGAACACAGTCACACTTACTGATAACATCCTTTGGATGAAGACTGTGAGTGGTGATTTCCTCAAGTTGAGTTTCTTCAAGTTCAGGGAAGCCTTGCTTTAAATAGAACCCTGAGCATGCGCAGGAATTCCTGCATTGACCAACACTCCATTCTAGCACACAGGCCCAGATGCACTAAACCTTAACGACCCTTTAAGGACCCCTTAACAAAGAAATTTTCAACCGTAGCATGCATTAAAGGCCATTTTCCAATGATGCTAGCAGCTAACAAAAACGGAATGCAAATGAGAAACTACCATTGAAATGTGGACAATTCGGAATGCACTAACCATACCGACGATTGCAACGAATCATTTACTGTGAGAAATTTAACGTGAGCTCAGACCTGTCGTTAAGGTCTGAGCTGTCATCTCCCCGCTTCCCCCTGCACCAAAAAAATCCAAGCGCTACCAAAAGAACGATGCAGTACTTCATAGGCTTCCCCCTGCATCAATACAAAACTAAACATACATAAAAAAGGATCGGGAGGGGGCAAAGGCACTCGTCAGGAGCGTCCTGTATGGACGCCCTTGCCCCCCCCCCCCCCGAGGTCGCCGCTGCTCCCTGCTTCCGCATGTATTAAATAAAAAATAAAAACAAAAATCCAAAGTTTAGCAGCCCCGGTCCCCCTCCCTTCCTGTCTCTCTCTGTTTCTCCTTCTCCCATAGCTCCGCCTCCCGGCATCCTCCGCCTCCGTGCCCCGCCCCCTGAGGTAATTGCTGCCGCTCCCCCCTCTACCGGACCCCCCTCCACTTTACCGTCCTGCGCAGCGCCTCTCCCCTCTGTGTGAAGGCGCTGCATGGGCAAGAACAGCTGATTGGCGATCAGTGCTGCCTTCTCAGACGTCCCTCTGTTCTTCCTGGGCCAGCTCTCCTCTGACGTAAAGCGGAGGGGGGGGTCCGGTAGAGGGGGGGAGCAGCGGCGATGACCTCAGGGGGGCGGGGCACGGGGCGGAGGATGCCAGGAGGTGGAGCTATGGGAGAAGGAGAAACAGAGAGAGACAGGAAGGGAGGGGGACCGGGGTTGCTAAACTTTGGATTTTTGTGTTTACTTTTTATTTAATACATGCGGAAGCAGGGAGCAGCGGCGACCTCGGGGGGGGGGGGGGGGGGGGGCAAGGGCGTCCATACAGGACGCTCCTGACGAGTGCCTTTGCCCCCTCCCGATCCTTTTTTATGTATGTTTAGCTTTGTATTGATGCAGGGGGAAGCCTATGAAGTACTGCATCGTTCTTTTGGTAGCGCTTGGATTTTTTTGGTGCAGGGGGAAGCGGGGAGATGACAGCTCAGACCTTAACGACAGGTCTGAGCTCACGTTAAATTTCTCACAGTAAATGATTCGTTGCAATCGTCGGTATGGTTAGTGCATTCCGAATTGTCCACATTTCAATGGTAGTTTCTCATTTGCATTCCGTTTTTGTTAGCTGCTAGCATCATTGGAAAATGGCCTTTAATGCATGCTCCTGACAAGCGCCTTTGCCACTTTTATTTTCAACGTGTTTTTTTTTTGTTTTGGGTTTTGACGTTTGTGGCATGCGCAGAGCAGCCAGCATAACGCTTGGCTGCTCTGCGCATTCTTTACGGGCAGATTAACAACGGGGATTACACTTCTGTAATGCATTCGACTTTCAAATACCGAACCAAACATGTGGGACTTCTGTTTTTAGTGCATTCTTCATTTTTTCAACTTCAGTAAGGACTTTTACGTTTTTGATTTTTTAACGTATGGTTGATGCATCTGGGCCTCAGTCCATAACAAAAAAAAACAGAAGTTATATATATATATATATTTAGAAGAAAAAAAAACGTGGGGTGAAGGGAGGGATAGAAGTGTGTCTGCATGCCCCTGCTGTTTAGGAAAAAAACCTCCATTACAGGTAAGCAACTATCTGTTGACAAGCAGGGAAGATGCAGGCACACTTACTGGTGACTTCAAAGCTGAAAGTTGAATTAACAGTACTAGCTATTGGCCCACAGATATAAGGGTGATGCAGAAAATTTCCCGTATGGTTACTGTGGGTTTAACACTGCTTTAACGCAGGATACCAATGGAAAAGGGTTCAGCGCATGTGTTAATTCACACTGAAACCCTGCCCACACCCCACATGCAAATGCGATGTATTTGTATTCCTGTGGCATGCATTAAAAAAAAAAAAAAAAAAAAAGAAGACTTTTGAAGCATGGTGCTTAGTATAGGCCTTCATAAGTATGCCTCCCTCAACATCTGGGAAGGCATACTTATGAAGGCCTAGACCAAGCAATGGCTATTACAGAAAAAGTTTTCACAAGGTCCAGGGTAGTGTAGAAAGGCTGGCTGAGAGGAGTGGATGTCTATCAGCACCCCCTGTGTAGGAGCAAAATAAGTGCATGAAGCACTATATGTGTTCCTATATAACAAAGATACATGGCTTTGTCCAGCATTAGCAACCTGACCTTAAGATGCATACTCAGAGTTATTCCATCTTTTTTTGAAGCTACAACCTTGCATACAGACGAAGACTACTAACAAGGATCCCAATGTGCTAGAAAAACAAGGCTGCTATCAGCATCAACATCCTGGCCAGACCAGCGAAAGACTTGGCATCTTCCCATGCAGATGGAGAGATGCTGTGGCTGGCACATTGCACATTGTTTATGAAATCCCAGCTTCTTGTGAAGGTGACCCCATCAAAGTGGAGCCAGTGAGACAATATTACGACTTCAAGGGCCCAACAATGGAGATGACGACATGTGTGCATAATCCCCAAGGCAAGAATGTACATCATTAGCACAGTTGAAGCCTGTAATTTCTGTATAAAAAGGGGTTCATATACGAGGCAAAAGGCTGCTGTGTTAACATTCCATCCAAGGAGCAGACTGCGCGGAATCTGACTGAACATCTGAGGAACATACTACCACCTGCTACAAGTCTGCAACAGGTTGTTTGTGTGCCATGTACTTTTGTGTAAGTGTTGTGGGTTCAGTGTGATTCTTACTTAGGAGTCTAGTTAGGGATTTATATGCGTTTACTCTGAGCTGTTTCTATGATAAGACTTACTGTGTCTTTATTCTCGTCTTCTTTGCACACTATCTTTGCTGCTGTTGTAAATAAATGCACACTATTTTTATAATACTTGGTTGTGGATTTAGGTTTTTCTCTTATTTAGGGCACAGTGAGCTTGGATCTAAGGATAAGCGGGAACACATCTGCTTCTGACAATAAGGCTGGTATTATCAGAGACCTATTCCTGTTAGAATTTATGCTAGGTGTCAGGTATCCCAATAACACCACAAAAAGGGTTGTATCTGTATGTGCCCACAACCCTCTCCCCCCCAATCTGATCACAGTGCCCCAGGTACCTGGCATTGGATCCCTTACCCCCTCTCCTACTTGGTACAACTAGCTCAGTCTTTAGCTGTATTCAAACTTAGGAGTTAAAAGCAGACTTTAAAAAGTGGGCTTTAGCCTATTAACCTGTTCAGTACCCATGGCTGTTTTAATCACTCCCACAATAAGTTAATTCCCTAATCCCTTATTTGTCCTGTCTGTCTGTCTCAAATAGATTGAAAGCTCTGTCGAACAGGAACTGTCTCGTATATGTTTAGTGTACAGTCTAGCAGCACTACAGGAATAAGTAGCAGTAGTAACCCAACCCTCAAAATCAGAACATTTACAAGGTAGACTAGTGGCCCCCCATCCATACTTCAAATATTTTCCCTGGTAGTCTGGTGGCCCTCCCCTTTTCCCTTGATTAAAAAAATGTAATCCCTGGTGTCTAGTGGAACCCCCCTCCCAACCCAGACTCTTTCCCCAGAACAGCTCAAGCCCATCCACCATACCTGAACACAAGAGGTAGGAGCGATGCCCACTCGCTCCTGCCTCCGGCACCACCATCATGAAAAATGGCAGCACAATGCACCAGGACAAGGCTAGTGTACCATGTAAAGGAGAAACTGGAGTATAGGAGTACTACACTCATACACTCCAATTTCCTTTAACGATTAGTACAGCAGTCTGAGAACCATGGCAACTGGGTTTGAGTCCAACTGCTGCTCCTTGTGACTCTGGCCAAGTCACCTAACTGTCCGTTGCCCCATGCACAAAATAAGTGCATGTTTACAATATGTAAACGGCTTTGACTTTAACCACAGAAAAGCGGTATATAAAATCTCATCCCCTTTTTCTTTGCAAATGGCAGTTTGGCTTTGCTTGGTAACTGATGAGCCAAAATTCTTAATAGCAGTTAGTTAAATCTTATGTCCCCTTATATCTAGGATTTTGTGATCTGTACCAAGAGGAAAATAAGAATTTTGGTTTCTTTATGGCTGCCTCCAATACTACTAATTGATAAAGAAGCTGACAGAAGTCATGCACTGCTGCTGAGTAAACTTTACATTTAGGATCTAACTAAGAGGTTAATAGTAGCTGCATGAACTGACAAAGGAGTCTTCCAAACATCTAACTGTAGTTCTTGCAGAACAGAATGAATTGGGAGACTTAGAGGGGCATTTTCAAAAGGGACGTCCATGTTTTGATACGGACGTCCTCGCAAAACGTCCCGATCCAGGGGCGGGGAAACCTGTATTTTCGAAACAAGATGGATGTCCATCTTTTGTTTTGAAAATACCGTCAGGGACGTCCAAATCCTTAAATTTGGTCATCCCTAGACTTGGTCGTTTCTGATTTTCGGCGATAATGGAAACCAAGGACGTCCACCTCAGAAACGACCAAATGCAAGCCATGTGGTAATGGGAGGAGCCAGCATTTGTAGTGCACTGGTCCCCCTGACATGCCAGCACACCAACCGGGCACCCTAGGGGGCACTGCAGTGGACTTCAGAAATTGCTCCCAGGTACACAGCTCCCTTACCTTGCGTGCTCAGCCCCCAAACCCCCCCCCCCCTAAAACCCACTACCCACAACTGTACACCACTACCATAGCCCTTATGGGTAAAGGGGGGTACCTAGATGTGGATACAGTGGGTTTCTGGTGGGTTTTGGAGGGCTTGCTGTTTCCTCCACAAATGTAACAGGTGGGGGGGGGGGGATGGGCCTGGGTCCGCCTGCCTAAAGTAAACTGCACCCACTAAAACTGCTCCAGGGACTGGCAATCAATATTTTGAAAGATATTTTTTGAGGGTGGGAGGGGGTTAGTAACTACTGGGAGAATAAGCGGAGGTCATCCCTGATTCTCTCCGGTGGTCACCTGGTCATTTCGGGCACCTTTTTGTGCCTTGGTCGTAAGAAAAACATGACCAGGTAAAGTCGTCCAAGTGTTCGTCAGGGATGTCCTTTTTTTCCATTATGGGTCAAGGACGTCCAAGTGTTAGGCACGCCTAAGTCCCGCCTTTGCTACGCCTCCGACACGCCCCCGTAAACTTTGGCTGTCTCTGCGACGGAGAGCAGTTGGGGACGTCCAAAATCGGATTTCAATTATACTGATTTGGACGTTTCTGTGAGGACATCCATCTTCCAATTTGTGTCGAAAGATGGGTGTCCTTCTCTTTCGAAAATGAGCCCATTAATGACTCTTTGGGAGTCTACATAGTTTATAGAATATAACTGAAGTCCATTTTACATTCTGGAACTTTTGCAGTCCTGAGACCAAGACATTTTATCAACTTAACCAAAAACCTGGGGTAGGAACAGCCCTCCTGCTACTTCTCCTGAAGATACTCCGACATTGAAGAGATTTGACCTACAGGTTGAAGATGTTGCCTTAGAACTGTGTATGGGCATAAAGATGTTCAGACTGTTTTTTGAACTCCTGATGCAGGGCAGTATAGCCGAAAAACGGCCCATGTCAAGTTCTCTAAGCAATCATGCACGCTTTTTTTGTATTCCATATGAGATAGTATCAAAAAAGAAACTCTCTTTTGAAGACATCTTGGGCTGACTCTGGCTTTTTGGTTATCTCCACTGTTTCCTTTGCTGTGTCCTGAGACTCCACTCCAGAATGTCATGCTAAGCTGCCTCTTAATGGTTTTATCCTTTTTGTTGGATTTAAAGCAGTTCTGTGCTCTTGGCATTACGAAACTGTGCGGGAAACACGCACAGACTTTTTGAAGAACCCCACTCTGTTTTATGCTGTTTACTCCCTTACTCTGAGCGGGGGAGTTAAGAGAGGCCTTTGCTTTCAAGCCCCTTATTTATTTTCATATCTATCCCACCTTTTACACAGTCTGTTGGCTGGTTGGCTGGCTTGTACTTTCTTTTTGACAAGCTCTCCTACAGGTACACGGAAAGTTGCTCAGTCACAGAAAACTATTCAGCTCCCAGATACATTATTTGGTCCTAGCAGGGAAGACAATGACTGCACCTACAGTTTCTTAGTATAAAAAAGAAAAAGTTCAGTTTTGTTTCAGTTAGAATTACCTAGGGCAATATAAAAACATGGAGGGCAAGTCAATGCGCTCACTTATGCCATGAAGAAAAAAAAGTCTGAGAGCTAGAATAGAAGGGTGGTCAACACAGGAATCTCATACATGCTCCTTTAAAGCATGGGTTTCCTGAGTTTGAGGAAAGCATCACACACAGGTTCCGTCACCTTTATCTCCCCTGCTTATCAACTGAGAAATCCTAGAACATCTTACCACCATGTCTATGCCACCTTGACACTCTGTAGCTGATTTTATTTTTGTAAACCAGTGATACTTATTTCTATTAACACTAGAAAAATTGTTAGTTTGTCCTGTGGAACTAAAAACATTCTGTACCTTTATGATTTTCAGTTTATGCCTGGGACTAGCTCTGTAGAACACTGCAACCTATGGGATGAAAAGACATAGGATAAGCAAGATGAAATTAATTTTAAGAAAAAAAGCCTCTGTATATCAACTTCCAGGCCTCTGTATGTATTACTGTGTGTCTGTCCATTGTTTAAATTTCTAACCAAGACCAAATAAAGACTAACATGGCTTTAGATTACAATAGTATCCACTAAATATCAACTATTAGGGTGTGGAAAAATTCACTTGAACAATATATAATACCACTGTACTGCGTTTTCCACTGAGTAATACTGAAAATGATATAAAAAATCAGTGTTTCTACTAAATATAATTCAAATTTATTAAGGAGGAAAAAAGAGCCTCACAGAGCTCCTAGACTATATAGTTGTCTATTGGAGCTAAAGTGGATACTTTTCTTATCCTCTGTTCATCATTGGCTCAAAAAAACCTCCAAAATATCATGCTGCTCACTGATGCATTTAAACAATTTGTGAAAATAACCGTAGTGAAATATTCTCTACTAATTATTTTATCAAATTTTTGTTCTAAATACAGCCTTCACAAATCAGCTTAGTTCAAAAGAGCACTTATCTTTCACACTAGAGGACTTTAAATTCAATTCTTATGTCGCTCCAAGCCAACAATGGCCAGCATTTCGAAAAAAACTGCTTCAGGGTCTTGGTAGCGCTTATCCTCAGTTGATGTAAGAAAAGTTTAGGTTAGTTGTCAATGCGATTATCCTATATAATAATTCTCACCTCCAACATTCTGAGGCTGCCTGGAACCGTGGATCCCTTGGAGGTGGTCTGGAGTTGGAGTAGATAATAGTAACGTCACAGAACCCACACCAGATTGGCCAGTAGAAGGGAGAGGGGCGGAGCAGCGAATCAGCACAACACGGGGAATGCACAGCAGCAGGAACAGAAGCCTCTCTCACACAGTCACTCTCACATACACTCTCTCAAACATACACACTCAGAGGAAAACCTTGGTAGCGCCCGTTTCCTTTCAAACAGAAACGGGCCTTTTTTACTAGTTAAATAATAATACACTGATCATTAACACTCTCGCCCCCATACTTGAAACGCTCTAGCAATATTCTCCAGTGCTCTACATTCTACTTCCTTCAAAATGGCTCCGATATATACTGCATGACATCAGACGCCATGCAGTCAGTTGGCCAATCTTTAAATGAACGTTAAAATGTATGTCAACAAAAGCAGTAACTCAAAAGAAATGGCACCATTCAATTCTGGAGTTGAGCCCAATAGGTTCCAAAGAATGCAATCGAAACATCCATTTCTGCTCAAGTTGTAACAGAGTCCAACGGAAATCCCCTCCTCTGGGAGACTTCCGCACCGATTGCAAAATGACGCATCTCAAATCTTCAAATTTATGGTGCTTCTCTTTGCAATGCATTACCAGTGGTGAACCTATTTTTTCAATGTGTATAGCACTTCTATGCTCAATTAACCATGTTGTCAACCTTCGAGATGTCTGTCCTACGTAAATCTTGTTACACGGACATCTCAAGGTATAAATTACATTCTCAGTCGTGCATACTGTCAACAACCTTAACTTGTACATTTTATGATCAACTGGGTTAATAAAAGTTGTAGTCTCATCCATAATATCGCAGAAACTACAATTACCACACTTGAAATGCCCATGCACACTCTGTTACAACTTGAGCAGAAATGGATCTTTCGATTGCATTCTTTGGAACCTACTGGGCTGAACTCCAGAATTGAATGGTGCCATTTCTTTTGAGTTACTGCTTTTGTTGACATAAATTTTAACGTTCATTTAAAGATCCCGATGGTGCTCTAACCTGATTGGCCAACTGACTGCATGGCGTCTGACGTCATGCAGTATATAGCGGAGCCATTTTGAAGGAAGTAGAACATAGAGCACTGGAGAATATCATTAGAGCGTTTCAAGTATGGGGGCGAGAGTGTTAATGATCAGTGTATTATTATTTAATAATCGCACTGACAACTAACCTAAACTTTTCTTACATCAACAGAGGATAAGCGCTACCAAGACCCTGAAGCAGTTTTTTTCGAAATGCTGGCCATCTATGGTTTGGAGCAACATAAGAATTGAATTTAAAGTCCTCTAGTGTGAAAGATAAGTGCCCTTTTGAACTAAGCTGATTTGTGAAGGCTGTATTTAGAACAAAAAGAACAAAAATTTGATAAAATAATTAGTCAGTAGAGAATATTGCCACTACGGTTATTTTCACAAATTGTTTAAATGCATCAGTGAGCAGCATGATATTTTGGAGGGTTTTTTTTGAGTCAATGATGAACAGAGGATAAGAAAAGTATCCGCTTTAGCTCCAACAGACAGCTATATAGTCTAGGAGCTCTGTGAGGCTGTTTTTCCCTCCTTAATAAATTTGAATTATATTTAGTAGAAACACTGAGTTTTTTGTATCATTTTCAGTATTACTCAGTGGAAAGGCAGTACAGTGGTATTATATATTGTTTAGATTACAATAGACATATGTTTTAAAAAATTCACCTTCTTTTGAAATACAATTTGCCACTTATTTTTAACAAAGCAACTGCAAATCCAAAAGGAAATGGGCTAAAGTCTAACATAAGAACATTTTGTTAGGAAATCATTGTAGACATCAGAAAGAACTTGTTACATTTGGAGATTATTTGGTTTGACATTACTACGGGGGTTAAATGAAAAGTAATGCCTCTCCCTTCATCAACAGATAGTAGCACTGACATGCTACACTTGATTATTTGTTCTTCGACATCTCTTCCTTCACCTCAGTTGGAAAGAAGTGTCTCAGTAAAGAAGCTGTTTTGCTATTTCTAGTGAAATGGAGGAATGCAGTGAGCACCTGGTGAAATTTAAGCAACATAACATGACGGAATTTTGTTGAGTCCCTCCAATTGAAATTCACTGCACATGCAGGCTGTTTATGGTGATGACTATACTGATATGAGTATTGTGCACTACTGGACCGAAAAATGTAAGGATTGTGGACCAGGGAGGGTTGAAAGCAGTATTACAGCAGCTGCAGGATTCTGTGAACACTCATATCTTTTGATCATTTCCAATTTGTGTTTCAACGATATTCTGGAACAGAGATCCTGCTTCTATTTAGTTTTGAAGTGATTCAACAAAGCTTTGATCAAGGAACTGTATTTGTGCCAATGTTTCTGGATATATCTTCTGACAGAACCTGAGATATTGATGAATCACTTAAGGGAAGTTGGAATAGCTGGCAAAGAACTTGACTGGCTCAAGTCTTCTTTTTTTTTTTTTTAATCTTATCACCTACAATGAGAAGTAATTGGTAGGAATGTTTGATAGAATTCCCTGCCGACTGGGGTGCCCCAAGTTTAAATATTATTAGCAATGCTGTTTAAAATAACTAAATTGCCTTGATATGTAAATTGTTTGCTACTCTTGGGGTACACTATGGGCTATATACAGATGTCCAATTCCTTGTTCCAGTTAATGATACATTGCAGATAATTGATTTTATTGTACTCTGTCTTAAGGCTATCAAGCATTAGATATCACATAAGCTTGCATTAAATTTGATATTCTGGTTTGTTAGTACAACTCCATTACCAAAGCTACTCAAGGTTAAAGATAAGTCTATTCTGATCAGCTCCACCGTAAATAGTCTGGGTATTATTTATTATAAATTCAATATAAAAATGAAGATTAATGCTGCTGTTAAGGAAAGCATTATTAAAACTGTATTTGATTCATGCCTTAAATATGTTATCAATAAATTTCTGTACAGTAATGCAGTCATTAGCGTTTTCAGCATTAGATTATTGCATTAGCTTCTACATTGGTCTGTCTGCTTCTACATTAAGGACACTTCAGATGCTGCCACTCAGAGCATCAGTGGAACTCACAAGTTTGATTACATTTCTCCTGTTGTGGAAAACACAATTTAAAATTTTTGATAACTGTATTTAAAGCACTGAATCAAGAAGCACTGAGGCACCATTGCTCAGAACTCACAGTGCAGAAAATTAGCTCAACAATGCTCAAATGGTATGTAAATTAGATGTGTACTGTTAAAACGAAAGCAAGGAGGGGAGACGTACTTGGAGCATGCGCTGAAGAGTTTCGTGGTAAGCCCAGCTCATGTGTGCATGCGCCAAATAAACACAGACATGAAGCACAAATTAGCATCTGTTTTGTGTGCCTTTAAATATAAGCTTTTCAATGTTACTTATTTATTTACTTGGAAGGCTTACATTTAAATGCAAGAACCAGGCACCAATGTGTGTTTTCACTTTTGGCTTTGCTCGGACTCGCGTACATTTGTTTCTCACAGCAGGCACTTAGGGGCTTCCTTCTCCTTAAAAATTAAAGTAAAACCAGCAGATTTTAAAGAAAGAATTGTGAGAAATCCTCTCTTCAAACACCCTAATGCCTTTGAGCTGGCATTTTTTCAGCTGTAAAGGCAGCTTTGTTTTGAGCGCTGTTCTCAGAGCATTGGGAGGGAATAGGAAATGACCTAGTTAACATCCATTTGACTACATTAGCATGCTATCATGATAATCTTTTGTGAGCTCGTTGTTTCCTGCGCTATAGCCTCTGAGCATTCTGTGCTCACTAAATGTGGGTGCTAGTCCAGTACTAATGGCCTCTAGCGTCCGCATTTGCTTGTATCGGGGCATGAGTATTTGTTCTGTATAGAAACTGTATCGTCTTCCTAGATTGTTGAGATCTTCTGGCTCATATTTGCTATATTTTCCCTCTTTCCCCCAAATCCATCTTCAAGAGGCTTATGGAAGTGTTTTCTTGTAGTAACCATCATTCTCAACTCTTTTGGCAAAGCATTCCAGAGAGATGGGCCAATGTGTATGATTACATTTCAAAAGAAACTGAAAGTGTACCTATTTAAACAGGTCTTCTCCTCTAACTTTAAAGAGTAGAGTTAAGCAACTGGGTGTATGAAGTGACAAGATTAACATTATTAACTATTTCCTTTTGGCTGATCTTCTATATTTGTTATCAAGACATGATCTGTTGTTGTATGTTTCAGTTTGTTATGTATTTATTCCAGTGTTTCATGTATTTTATGTGTGTGCGTGTTTTTTAAGTCACCTAGAATGGTAGATAGTGTGGAAAACACCAGTTTTAAATACATACATACATATTTTTCCTTATGTAATGATAGGGAACCTCTTTGTTATGTCTTGTCCTAATGCATGTTGGGGCATCTTTCAGGCAAGAGCATGGTTCTCAAA
Organism: Microcaecilia unicolor; assembly: GCF_901765095.1. Taxonomy (NCBI): domain Eukaryota; kingdom Metazoa; phylum Chordata; class Amphibia; order Gymnophiona; family Siphonopidae; genus Microcaecilia; species Microcaecilia unicolor. Next base: position 268,263,127 of record NC_044031.1, on the reverse strand, counting down.
TATTGACTAGACTGCACTTGCCTTTGAAATCAGTGATGTTGAAGATGTAGCATTCCAACGAGGGATGAGCTGCATCCCTGCATGAGCTGCCCTTAGAATTGGTGTCTTGCGTTCATGGAGGCTGCTGCACCCTAATCGATGGCACAGATGAGTGGTCCTGGTTTCAGGTCACTTCAAGGACATTGACAACCTCAGTGCCTTGCTTTGATGGGCATCAATAACGAGACACCTTAGCCTCCACTCAAGGTTCTGCATCATACTTTCTGGACACCAATGAAATAAGATGAAATCCTTCCTCTTCTTCAGATGGGAATTATCAATGACTGTCCAAGTTGACCCTACTGATGCTCAATGTCTATGGTGATTGATACTCTCTCAATGCTGATGCATCCTTTGCATCAAATACAGCTCCTGGACTCAAGAATGAGAAGGTCATGTGCAACAGTGGCAGATAGAAAAAGGCACACTTGTGTGGTGAGCACACCCAAAGGCTTCTAGAAAAAGTTGCTGGGAATACTGCTTCCTAACCTGGGCTCAGTCAATGACTTCACTCATAGGTGAGGATTTAAGTCCTGCTGTCCTTGGAGAATAGCTGCTACATATAACTTCATTTTTCCATGGGAATAAAATGACAGAAACCTTAAGTCAAGCCTTATGCAATGACCTTCAATAATATTAAATATTTTAAAGTTTACATTTTTGTTATAAATGTATATATTCATTAAAAAAAAAAAGCAGCTCACAAATGTTTGTACAAAATTGTTAAAAGAGTAAAAAGACTGCAATCTAGCATTTTAATGTATGATTTGTTTCCTTCAAATACATGTATAACCACCAGGGAAGCACTTTTATTTTTTAATGAAATAGGCATATCTTGTTTCATTTTGTAAACAATTTAATTTCTTTGTTTTTGTTTACAAAGACTGTATCCCCCATCTTACCCCATCCCTGGTTACCAGGTGAGGGGGAGATGGAAGGAGAACAGCACAAGCAATCCCCTTGTCACTTTTAATCTGTAGTGGCTGATATCAGGCCATAACCATTTTGTAGAATGTCATAATGGGGTTGCTGTTGGGAGCTTGCAGTGGGGGGGGGGGGGGGGGGGGGGCCGTCAGGGTCTGTGTTTGTCAAGAAGTGGGGGCAGAGCTAGGCACTGGTTTTCAGTGTGCACTTCCAACAGCATACACAAATGGGTATCCACTATCAACTTTTGAACATTTTCTTTGTTCAGTTGCAACATTTTGATTTGATTTGCCTACTTTATTTATTTTTTGTCTATTAGATTGTAAGCTCTTTGAGCAGGGACTGTTTTTCTTCTATGTTTGTGCAGCGCTGCGTATGCCTTGTAGCGCTATAGAAATGCTAAATAGTAGTAGTAGTATCTCAACATACTGTTTGATGTTTTACAACTCTTCAAGTTGTCATTCAGTGGCTTGGGGATCCACTGAATAAACTGCAATAACAACTTAGCTAATGCTCTAGTTTTTTTCCTTGGTTTCTAATCAGTTTAATTTCATGAAAATATACTTTTCATTTACCTCAAAAGTGAATTTAAGATGTAAACATGATGCCCTTGTTCATTTGTTGGGGTTCCCCTGACATGACAGTTCCTTGCTATTTGAAAGGTAGTGAGTGCCACTCTGTGGTGGTTTTCTCATTTGCTCATCATTGCAGCTGCAATGGTTGATGGGATTGGGTGTCATGCAAAAAAATACCTTCTGATGCTTGGGCAAATACATAGCTGGATTGCACCATAAGTTCATGAACTTATGCACAAGAGTGGCGCATTTTATTTTGCGATTTGTTGGATTTCATATTGTTGGAAGGATGCACTATAACGTTTGAAAACAAGTATGCTGAACTTAAATCATTAGAGATTTGGGTGCTTTTAACATTGATTAATCATTGACAAGACAATCTTCAGACTTTTGATGCAGGCCTTTTAACTGAAACATGGCCTGTACTGAATTAAGTGAAGGATTTTTTTTTTTATTTAAAGGAAATTTTCCACTGTTCATTTTCTCCTATTTAAACTCCCCAGGACATGCTCTGCGATAAGTTGAAAATGCTACAAAATCCATGAATTTGCATGGTTTTTTAAAATCTTTTTTGCTAGTATAGGAGTTGTGGTTCAGATGAATGAAAAATATGCAGACAAATCAGTTTTCCTTTGATGTCTGCCCACCCTAAGCAGTCTTTCATCTGGTGCTATGGTAACCTCCACCTCATGAAAATGCAGCTTTCTCAGCTTGAGCGCTAGTGGCATCTCACACCGTGTACACCTCATCTGAAAGCTTATAAGAAATTCTTGTATGACTACCATGTTTGTCATCATTCATGTAAACACTGATTTTCACCTCTTTAGTAGAGGAAATAGGATATTTCTGTAGCTTATGCAAGTTTCTCACGCAAAATATCTTTCCTGTTCCGATTCTCTTGCTTCTGAATTCCTACAGAAGATCATTACCCTTTGCTGCTCTTTGTTTTCTCTGTCCATCTGATTCTCTATCCATGTCCGTCTACTAGTTCCTACTCCCCTCCCTCACCAGTTCTAGAATCAACCACTTCCCAACCCCTGCTTCAGAGGTTAGCACTCACTATATGTTTATCATAAACCTAGTAGCATTGTGTAATAACACATAAATAAATCTCTGTCATCTGAGATATTCCCCTCAACCAGCCACTCCTCCAGTTGATCATATCTTTTCCCCTCCAGCTTACCTTCTCTCTCAACTCCAGTAGAGGCTGACTGAAACCAGGTTTTTTGGTTTTGGCTGAAACTAAATCTGTGGCTGAAATTCACCTCTTGGTTTTGGCTGAAACCGGAAGTTCCCTGCCCGGGCCCCAAACAGGAGCAACCCTACTCCCTCCTCCCACCCCCAAGACCCACTCATAGAGCTGAGTAGGGGCTGAGTTATGCTTTGCTTCTCTCTCAAGAAGATTCCCCTGCTGGCTCCAGGTTGCTGGTTGAAGGTAAATGAAGGTTATGGCAAGCATCCTGGCAACAAGTGTTCTGTAGCTGACACAGTGAGTTGTTTATGATGTCATCAGCCTGTATCTATCTGCACTGAAGAAGTCAACAGGCCAACAAATATTAACAGTGTATTGTCTAAAATGAGACCTAGGTCTTTTTCTTGAGTGCTGTAATGTAATAACTAGGAGTTTGTTTCACTGATTTGAACAACAGACTTTATTCTTTCAACACGAAAGAACTGAAAGAACAACTGGAGGGCTTGTTCTAATACCTGCTAAGTCTGTTAGCATATAAATGGAGAAAAATGCAAAGTAAGCATAAAAGAACTTAGCAGGTATTGGAAAAAATAATTGTTTTTAATTCACAGCCTATATGGGATTATGCAAGTTTTGGCAGAAATTGAATTTTAATAGCACGCATATTCAGATCAGCTATAAACTAAGCGCTTTGTCTCATTTTTTTTTTTTTTTTTTACAAAATGTGGACTTAGCAGGTACAATCACAGAAATATTTTAAAAAGAATTTAAACCCAAAAATTCTTGATTGCCTAAATCTTCATACCCTTTGTTATAGAAACCCAAATTAGCTCATTTTCCAAAAAGTGCCTTAACAAGGCACATAAGTTAAATACAGCCCACTTGAATCCAGTTACAGCAGCTGGCTGATTAAAATACTCCTCAATGAAAAATAAGCTATTTGTGTTGTATGAATTAAATAACAAGGAGCTGCTGAAAGAACTCTGAGATAAAGGTACTGAAAGACAGAGACTGGGAAAGGCTACAAGAAAATATCAATGTATTTGAATATCCCTTGGGGCACTGTCAGGTCATCATTATAAAGTGACTAACTCAGTCAGGCCAGCTGTCTAGTTAATAGCCATTGGTTAAGGAAACTGCTGAGGAAGGCCATTATAAAGTCTAAGATTACTTTAAAAAACTATAAAAGTCTCTGGTTGACAGTAGAAAATGTGCTGACTGTACAACAAATTTGGAGTGCTCTACAAACACAGCCTGCATTGGAAGATTTCAAGAAGGAAGCCACTGCTGAAGAAAAGCCATATGTGTCATGCATTCAAATATTGAATCCAGGTGTGTGACTATTTAATGCAATGAGTTTTAGCATGCTTTAAGCTTTCAGTGTGAAAGAACATGGAATATGTCTCTCACAGATCGGTGAAACTCTTACTTTATTACACTTCAAATTGTATTTTTTTTAGACAGCAGAATGTGAAAAGCACACACATGGAAAAATTAGTCCCAAAGGATTAGTGCAAATGAATTGCGCCCATCCACCAGCAGGTAGAGACAGAGAACACTAATGAGTTGTGCCTGATAAGGTCCTCTGCATAGCAACTCAGCAGTATTAGACAGCTCAGCAGTGGAAGAGTGATTGAAAGACAAAAGAAAACCCCCCAGTCTCTATAAACTAGAATAAACCATGAAACATACGGCAAAACATGTGCCTCACAAAATAAGGGAACCGGAAAACTCTATATACATACAAAACAGCAAACTACAGAAGGGCGGGCTCTGGACTGATCCTTTGGGACTAAAAGAAAGTCAGGTGAGTCACTAAGTTTTCCTTTCACTATGCCTCAAGGGTCAATCCAGACAAATGGGATATACAAAAACAATCCTTAAGAAAGGAAAGACTGATATCCCTGCAGAAAGCACTGTGGCTCCGAAAGAAGCATCTGCCTAAGCAGCCACATAGACAGTAACAAAGGAATGAGAGGAAGACCACGTTGCCGACCTACAGATCTCCTCTAACAAAACTGCCCAAAACTCTGCCAACAAAATAGTCAAAGATCTGGTAGAATGAGCTTTAACCTTGCAGCACGGTGCAGTTTTACCCGACAGAATATAAGCAAAAGAAATAGTCTCCTTCAGCCATCTGGCCATCATTGGCAGACCTTTCCTGGGTCCTGAAAAGAGAACAAAAAGATGATCTGAATGCCTTAAATCATTTGTAGAAGAAAGATAGTGCATAAGCATGTGCTTAACATATAAAAGTTGAAGGGACGAATATTCTGACGCATAGTCCTCCCTGGTAAAGGAAGGAAGAAACAGTCTGGTTGACATGAAAAGAAGATACAATCTTGGACAAAAAGGAAGGGGCCCTCCGTATTGTAAATCCGAGTCAGAGAAACAGAGAAAAGGGTCCCTGCAAGAGAGCCTGAAGCTCCAAAACCCTCCGTGCTGACGGAACAGCAACCAGAAAAACCACCCTCAAAGTGAGATTTTTGATGGTGGCCGAACGAAGCTCAAAGGGGGGGGGGGGGGGCCAACTGAAGGTTCTTAAGAACCAAGTGAATACTCTACTGAGGACAAATGGAATAGAGAGGGGGACACAGATGAGTAATCCCTTTAAGGAAATTTACTATTTGAGGAGGAGTAGCCAAAGAGACATTTCTGCACTCAACCTTGATAACACGCCAATGCTGCCACCTGAACTTTGAGAGAATTGAGCACCAAACTTTTGAATCCCTCCTGAAGAAAGAATAAAATATGAGACAAGGAAGCATGAAATGGAGAAAAACCTCTATGCTTAGACTAGATCTCAAATGTCCTCCACACTCTAGCATAAGAAGGGATCGCTTCCTCGCTTGCAGCAACGTAATAATGTCTTTCGCATAACCTTTCTTCCTCAGATGTGCCCTTTCAATAGCCAGGCTGTAAGACCAAAGCGGAAGGGATCCTGCATGAGAACTAGACCTTGATGCAACAAACCCACATGTAGAGGAAGAGGCAATGGTGGAGTGATTTGAAGACGCACCATGTCTGCATACCAAGGACGTCTCAGCCAGTCTGGAGCTACCAGAATCACCAGTCCTGGATAATGAGCCCGGTGCAACATGCGGCCACAGAAGGAAAACATAGAGCAGACCCTTTGTCAGCCAAGGTTGCACCAGTGCTTCTACTCCCAGGAAGCCTGTCTCCCTGTTATGGCTGAAGAAATTGTCGACCTGTGCATTAAGCCTGGACACCATCAGATCCAGAATCAGTAGGCCACACTGCGTTGTGAGGAGGTTGAACACGGCATCCAAAAGCTGTCATTCCCCTGAGTCTACAGACACTCTGCTGAGGAAACGTACTTGAGTTTTTGGGAAACCCGCAATGTGAGACACTGAGATTAGCGGGATGTTCAACTTTGCCCACTAAAAGAGAAGAAAAGCCTCCTGGGCTAGGGACATACTCTTTGTCCCCCCTCCTGCCTATTGATGTAAGATGTAAAGAGATGCAAAGGCGAGAAGAGCCTTCCTCACAGCTCAGTTCCAATCTGTAGATGGACCAGGAAGCCACCCTGTGCAGACTAATGGAGACAATGGGCTCCCCATCCAAATAGCCTGGCATCGGAGGTGAGAATACACCAATTGGGAGTCTGTAAGGGTAGCCCTACCCGAATGTTGGTAGGAAGGAGCCACCATGTCATACTGTCTGGCTTGACTCAACCATGGCACTAACTAGTCATAATTCTCTGAGACCAGAGACCACCGGCTCAACAGGGAAGACTGCAGAGGTCGCACTTGGTCCAAGGCAGAATATCCACGGTGGCCGCCACAGAGCCGAAAACCTGAACATAATCCCTGCGGGTAGGGAAGCGAGAAGATTAAGAATCTGATGCCGCAGCTTCAGCTGACAATGCTGGGGAAGAAAACCTTTCCTGTCCTCGTACTGAAGCATACCCCCAAATACTCCAGTGTCTGAGTGGGGGTGAGATTACTACTACTACTACTATTTAGCATTTCTATAGCGCTACAAGGCATACGCAGCGCTGCACAAACATAGAAGAAAGACAGTCCCTGCTCAAAGAGCTTACAATCTAATAGACAAAAAATAAATAAAGTAAGCAAATCAAATCAATTAATGTGAACGGGAAGGAAGAGAGGAGGGTAGGTGGAGGCGAGTGGTTACAAGTGGTTATGAGTCAAAAGCAATGTTAAAGAGGTGGGCTTTCAGTCTAGATTTAAAGGTGGCCAAGGATGGGGCAAGACGTAGGGGCTCAGGAAGTTTATTCCAGGCGTAGGGTGAAGCGAGACAGAAGGCGCGAAGTCTGGAGGCAGTAGTGGAGAAGGGAACAGATAAGAAGGATTTATCCATGGAGCGGAGTGCACGGGAAGGGGTGTAGGGAAGGACGAGTGTGGAGAGATACTGGGGAGATGACTCTTGTCGTGATTCACCACCCAACCCTGCGAAGAGAGGAGAGATATCACTTCAGTACTTCGAAGACAAGAAGGGTTCCAAATCAACCAATCATCCAGGTAAGGGTGGACCTGGATCCCCTGCTTGCAAAGGAAGGCCACCACCGGGGCGTTTCCAAGATGGCGACTCTACTTTGTTTGTGAACGTTTGAGCATTTCTGGATACAAGATATTTTTCCTGTTTACCTTCTAAAATGCCGCACTCTAAGAGGAAAGGGGTGGTAAAGAACCTACCGCCATCGGTTCGTACCTCCTCGCTGGTCCAGATAACGCTCGACCGATGTACAACAAATTTTACACAAGAAGCCGGAATGCAGCAGACCGCTGTGGGCGTCGATGAAGGAACGTCAGCTCACTTGGCAATGGAAACATCACTTTCGCCACCGGAGGTTAATCACCCACCTTGTCCAGCTTCTCGGAGGGAGAAAAGGTCAGATCCAGTTGCCTCAGAAGGCGAGAGTGACGATCGGTTCATGGCGGCCCCCACCCAACAAGGGCAGAGGAATCATCGTTGGAGATTCAGGCTCCCCAGGTGGTTACGCTGGAATTAATCTGGAGAGCTATTCAAGATTTGACTAAAACGGTCGCACATACAGCCCAGGAGACCTCATTTCTTGTAAGTAAAGTAAATACTTTAACCGAAACTATGGAAAATCTAAAAACTGATACCACAACTAGAATTGACTCGATTCAATCAGAAGTTGTGTCGCTAAAATTGGTTAATGCCGTTTTGATTAAAGATAAAACAGTGATATTGAGGAAAATTGAACAAATTGAAAACTTTAATAAACGTCTGAACTTAAGGATATTAAATTTTCCGGTAATAAATGGCCTGAGCTCGACGGAACTTTTTAGAAAGCACTTGATTGAAAATTTACAATATTCCCCCTCTTCGATATATTCCCATGTCTAAAAATAAAGAGAGGGAAACGAAACAAGTTCGATCTCAGACCAATCCTCAGACCAGTGATCAGGACTTACAAGATATTTCAGCGTTTTTGGAACAATCTTTCTCAGATATAACCCAGCGACAAACTTTACTAATATCACTGGTTTTTGAACAAGATTTTAATGCCATCATGAAACAATACTTTAAAAACGCTATGAAAAATTTTTGTGGATCAAGGGTTTGGATTTATCCAGACGTGACTAAGATGACTCAAGAAAAAAGGAAACTTACTTAGAGAGGAAACCAGGGCAATTGGAGCTAGTTTCTTGTTATCCTATCCATGTAAATGTATTGTGAAATATCAAAATGTGAAACATGTTTTCTTTGAGCCTGACCAACTTAAAAGTTTTTTGGATCAAAAAAAGCTCTCCAGTGTAACCCCAGTGAGAAGTATAACAGCCGATTAATATTTAAGATTGAGTAAATAGAGAAACGCCTTAATTATTTTGATATATTTCCTTTGATCTCCTTGTCTATGTTCAAACGACCCCCAATTATTGAGGTCTAAGGAAGAGAAAAATATATGTTTATGTTAATGATTTTGATAATCATATGTTTAAATGATTTTCTAACTCTGTGTTTCTAATACAAGATGTAAGGCTTGTTTAAGTTAATAACAAATAAAAAAATAAAAAAAAAAGGAAGGCCACCACCACCACGACTTTGGAAAAGGTGCAAGGTGCAGAGGCCAGGCCAAACAGCACAACTGCAAACTGAAAATGATTCTCTAAGATTGCAAACCAGAGAAATCACCTGTGAGGAGACCAAATTGGAACATGAAAATAAGCCTCCTTGAGGTCCATTAAGGTAAGAAATTCACCTGGCTGGACCAAGTGTATGACAGACCGTAGAGTCCATCTGGAAGTGTTGCACCTTGAGAAACTTGTTCACTCCCTTGAGGTCCAGAACTGGGCAAAAGGACCCTCCTTCCTTCGGAATTACAAAATAGAGTACCGGCCTCTGCCCCTCTCTGCAGGACGTACCGGCTGAATAGCACCAAGATACATTAAGGTTCTCAAGGTAGCCTGCACTGCTTTATGTTTGCCAGGGTTGCCACAAGGCAACAATAAGAAAAGATCTGCGATTGGCTTGTAAAATTCCAGTGTGTAGCCATGATGAATGATATCTAGAACCCATTGGTCCACAATTATGGTGGTCTACTCCCTGTAAGAGAGAGAAACACGTCCTCCTCCTATAACTGCGGACAAGGAGTGAACCTCGACCCAGTCATTGTGAGACCTGTGAAGAGGCAGAGGGCCTAGAGGCAGCTGAGAAGGACTCTTTGCCCCCTCGAAAGGAACCCCAACACTGGGGTTTTTGAGAGGCAGAAACAGACTTCCCCAAGTCTATACCATAGAGCTTCTCAAATGCGTGCTTTAGATGTTCGGAGATGAGCTTCAGGTTTGTCCTCAGGCAGATGCTGGACCTAAGCGTCCCCCCAAGTCCTTGGCAATTTTTTCAAGATCCGCTCCAAAGAGGAGCTGCCCCCTGAAAGGCAACTTTGCCAGACAAGACTTGGACACCACATCAGCCGCCCAATGTCTCAACCATAGCCAGTGCCATACATTTGTCCGACGCACTAAGAATGTCAGAACAAATCTGACAAATAAGATAACCCTGCCTCAATAGAAGGAAGAAATTCCAGGAGCAAGTCCAAGGTGGACAACTGCTGAGCCCACAATAAAGAAGCCCTCATCACAACATAGAAATCGCTGCTTGAAAGTTTAAAGCTGCAATCTGAAAGGCAAGCTTCAAGGAGGCCTCTAGCTTTCAGTCATGCACATCCTTAAGTGCTATGCCACCTTCGACAGGGATAGTGGTACGTTTAGTAACCGCCATGGTATGGGCATCAACTTTGGGCAAAGCAAACTGCTCCAAGTCAGCTGGCAAAAGGAGATATAGCTTGGTCATAACCCTTGCCACTCTGAGGCTTGAGTCAGGAATAGCCCTCTGAGCTGTAATAAGCTCCTGTATAGATTCATGAATATGGAAAGATACAAAAGGCCTCTTAGTACTGGACATAATAGGAGCCGGCACTGTGGATTGAGAAGCCAGAGAAGGAATATTTAAAGCCTCCATAGACTTGATTAATAAAGGTAACTCTGCAGTAGAATCATCTCCCCCTTCTGTCCCCAAAACAAAGTCAGGGAATCTCCAGAAACAGAGTGGTCTGAAGCCACAGACAACACCTCGACTCCTAAGGAGAAACGTCCTCCACATCCTGCAGCACCAAAACTTTCCTCTTCTTTGCAATCTGCTCTTCGGAAGCAGAGCAAGCGGGAGGGTAGAGGAAGTCTAAGCCATTTTCAACAAAAATGCCTGATGCAACAGGAGGATAAATTCAGGCGAAAACAGCATTGAGCAGATTCCCAGACCCACAGCAACAGTGTCCCAGACCGCAGCAGTGAGCAGGGACTCAGCAAATAAGATGGCCGCTGTAGCATTGTGGAGTGTGGGTGCTGCTGCTGCCAAGCCCGACAAAAGTGCACGGGGAGCTGAATCTGTCTGACTCCCGTGTGCCACTGTACCGGCAGTAAAAATCAGCAGAACCAGCATGTGAGCTGATTGCACGCAGAGCAAGCATTTACCGGCAGGGGAACGTTTACAGCACACACAATTTTTTTTTTAAAGGGCTCTGACATACTGTAAGGCACAATATCCACAGAAAACTGTCAGTCTCATCACCTCCAAGGAACTTTTACCCCAAAGCCTTCCCAAACCACAAGAACCCACTCAGAGAAACTCAGTGGCTTTTTTTCTTAATCAGAGGCAGGAGAAAAAAAATAACAAGGGGAAGACAGAGAAGAGAGGTAGAAAGTGTCAAAGGGGATGCAGGGAGGGACCTAGGCCACTAGGGTTTACACCTGAAGCACAGGATATTCAAAACCCCAACCTTCACAGAACCTGCAAGCAGGACAGGATGTCACACAGAAAAGTCACCACACTGCACAGGAGCTGTATCCACCTGCCGGAGAGAGAGAATACTGGCTGAGTTGCTATGCACAAGACCTCATAAGGCACAACTCATTAGTGTTCTCTATCTCCACCTGCTGGTGGATAGGCACAACTCATTTGTCTCGACTGATCCTTGGGATGTAATGGAAGATGACTTTTACAAAGCATTGTACTAGCACTAGAAACCAAGAACCTGCCAGAATTCTCACTGCAAAATGAAATGCTATCCTTCCTAAAACCAATCTGATCCCTGCCCTCGGAGGAAAAACGTGCAGCATAAATTCCATCTTTTGAGTTAGCATGTCACTACTGTGTACAAATATCTGAACCTGAAAACAAAAATGAGAACTGTGTTGAAAAAACAAACACTATCAAACCCAAAACTGGTTCTCTCCTTCTCACAAATGAACTCAAAGCTTTACTATTTAGTAGCTTTAATGTCTGAAACAGAATTCTTCAGGCTGCTGAAAAGATATGAGATGACCTAAGCAAGGTTCTCCCCATGTTATTTATTAATATGTATTGGAAAAGTCCTCCAAAGCAATCTTGATCAAAGAAAAATTTTATAACTAAGTCATCAAATCCCAGCATATGAAAATACACAGCTGTTAATAAAGTGCTCAGCGACGCAAACTGGAATGCCTTGATTCTCAATACAATCACAATCAGCTGTTTAGCCAGAAATTAACACAACTTATCAATTTTTGCCAAAGATGATTTCTGCTAATTGATGATCCATCCATATCTCTTGAAAGCACAACAACATATTTCCTTCCATTACCTCCTACAGGAAGTTCAAATCCTGATTGAGTGGTCATTTAGGCAAACTTAGGAAAATTCACTCCAGAAGATGGCAGAAGCATCTTCCTAAACACATAACAAATCATACACAAGTCAGCAAAAATCTGACTTCTAAAGAACTAAGACCAACCAGGAACTTATAAGAGTGCTTGTTCCTATCTGCATCTGAGAAAGCAGATCCCAGTGGCTGAGCCTACTTAGAGGCAGATGCACTAAAGCTTAATGAGCCTTTAAAGACCCTTCAACGAGGAAATTTTGATCCGTTGCATGCATCAAAGGGCTTTTATCGAGGAAGCTAGCAGCTAACGAAAACGGAATGCAGATGAGCAATTAGTGTATAAACCCCATTGAAACGAGATGCACTAACCTTTTCCGATTGCCTTTACGCAGGAAAAAGGCAGGAAATCTAACGAGAGGTCTGGACCTCTCGTTAGGACAGCTCTGTGCCAGGAAAAATCGTAAAGTGAAAAAACAAACAAACTGTGTGCCAATCCCAGCGCATTAGCAGAGCTAATAGCGCTGTGATTGGTCAAAAGGAAACTGAAAGGCACAATCCATAAACAGAAGCCTCTACAAGCCCCAAGGAGTTCAAAAATAGTCTGATGTGCCTTGGATTGATTCCTACAGCAGCAACTGGGGGGGGGGGGGGGGGGGGGGGTTGGCTGGAGGTGTCCTGTGTTGCCAGGGAGATATTTAAAGAGGATGACTTCCTGACCTGCACTGAGGACAGATAGCAACAGAATCGGATACTGGGCCAGCATGATCAGAAAAAGTCACCAGACAAAGGTAGAAAAGATCATTTTATTTTCATTATAGTGTTTGGAATATGTCCACTTTGAGAATCAGGTGCTCAGCATTAAAAGTTTATATTTATTTACTTATTTATGGCATTTTATCCCACATTAAACATGAATTCGGGTGTTTTGTGGCTCTTCATGAGAATTGTGATGATATGATCCCTTGTTTCATATTGTTGACGGTCTACATTTTCCGTATGGGTGGTATATTGGTGCATTAGGTTCTGCCCAGTGTAATATTTATGGTACAGTAAGGTTCTGAGTGTGTTTTTGCACAAAGTTGTGCATAGTGTTTTGCAGTTGAGCGATTGTGCTTAGAATATGCTTTGAGCAACCACTTTATTCTTTGACATATGATACATATCTAATATCTAAATTTAATAAAAGGCATTGTGACTTATTTTTATTTATTTTTTCTGTGTGTTATCAGACAATTATGGATTTAAGCTCCACCCCTGGCCCCACCCCTAACCCCACCCCCTTTAGCCTCCCAAACAGTTGGGCCACCGATCGCCTATGCCTTCTCTTAACAGCGTGTTGAACTTTGACAGGTTCTTACAAATTGCTCCATTTCTACTGGGGCATGTTCATTCCTTACTAATAATCTTTTGAAGCATAGGATAAATAACACTGTGATTATTCCTTTATAAAAATGATTAGTTTCCCTTCAGTACTGCCTTCTAACTATGAAAAACAGTGTTTCTGAAACCTTTATAGATATAACCCCATTTTAGCACTTGAAAGTTCACCAAGACCTCAGAAGACCATCATAACAAACTAATAGAATGGGAGGAGCACATACTTTTTTCAGAAAAGTCCACAAACATAATGCCCTTAACTATGTTTATCATAAACCTATGTAATAACACATAAATAAACCTCTGTCATCTGAGATATTCCCCTCAACCAGCCACTCCTCCAGTTGATCATACCTTTTCTCCTCCAGCTTACCTCCTCTCTCAACTCCAGTAGAGGCTGACTGAAATCAGTTTTGGTTTTGGCTGAAACCGAAAGTTCCCTGCTCGGGCCCAAACAGGAACAACCCTACTCCCTCTTCTCACCCCCAAGACCCACCCATAGAGCTGAGTAATACTTTGCTTCTCCCTCAAGAAGATTCCCCACTGGCTCCAGGCTGAAGGTAAGTGAAGGTTCTGTCAAGCATCCTGGCAACAAGTGTTCTGTAGCTGACAGACACAGTGAGTTGTTTGTGATGTCATCAAACTGTATCTATCTGCACTGAAGCAGTCAACAGGCCATTCACAATATTAACATTGTACTTACAAGTTTATCAGTGTGCTTTTTCTCCCTAGATAAAGATTTTTTTGTAGAGAAACCGGATTGCCTGACGTTTCTTGCTGAATGCAGGAGACCAATGTGTAGGAATAGCCACTAGAAGGATACAAAGTCTTGCTTCGCTCACTCACTAGAACAGTGTTTCTGACACGTAGCTGATGAAACCCTGCTTTAGCACTGAAAAATTCACATGACCCCACATGGCTACCAAAAAGAATTTAGTGTGGGAGCTGAGTAATACTTTGCTTCTCCCTCAAGAAGATTCCCCACTGGCTCCAGGCTGAAGGTAAGTGAAGGTTCTGTCAAGCATCCTGGCAACAAGTGTTCTGTAGCTGACAGACACAGTGAGTTGTTTGTGATGTCATCAAACTGTATCTATCTGCACTGAAGCAGTCAACAGGCCATTCACAATATTAACATTGTACTTACAAGTTTATCAGTGTGCTTTTTCTCCCTAGATAAAGATTTTTTTGTAGAGAAACCGGATTGCCTGACGTTTCTTGCTGAATGCAGGAGACCAATGTGTAGGAATAGCCACTAGAAGGATACAAAGTCTTGCTTCTCTCACTCACTAGAACAGTGTTTCTGACACGTAGCTGATGAAACCCTGCTTTAGCACTGAAAAATTCACATGACCCCACATGGCTACCAAAAAGAATTTAGTGTGGGAGATGAGGGGAAGCCACATCCCCTCTTAAATTCTGAAACAATATTTTAATTATGTTTATTAAACTAGTAGTATTGTGTAATAATATTGAAGGAAGCCTATGTTTAAAAACATTACCTGAGAAATTGCCCTCCTCCAGCTGATTATTTTTTGACCCTTCCCTCCAGTTTATCTCCTCTCTCAACCCCTCACCCCAATCACTTTCTTCACCTCCCCTCTTCACCTTTAGCTCATCACCTCTCTCAACCCCTTCAACCAGGGCTGCTGAGTTGGGGGGGGGCAAGATTCCCCCATGCCCGGCGCCAGGGTCTCTTCTCTCTCTCCTGCTCCTGACAGGACTTGGGTGATCAAGAGCAAGAGTGAGAAAACTCATGCGCCAGGCCCCCCTTAGAGGCTAGAGGAGCAGACACAGGGCTTCGGGCCAGGGCCTCTGGTTTGGCTGGAAGGAGACCCCAGGTCCCACCAGTAGCAGCAGCCTTCCTCTAACGTTGATCTTCACTCCACTGCATTGCCTGCCCTGCCCTTCCCCTCACGTTGCGCATGCTCGGTTTTGATGAAATTGAGCATGCGCGACGTGAGGGGAAAAGCAGCCACAGGGGCAGGGCAAGCAATGTGACAGAGTGAAGGCCACCACTAGAGGAAGGTTTCTTTCTGCTGGAAGGGCCTGGGGACTGCTTCCAGCCAAACCAGAGGCCCTGGCCCGAAGCTCTGTGTCTGCTCTTCTAGCCTCTAGCGATCCTGGGGGGGGGGGGGGGGGGGGGGGGGGAGGGGGGCATAGCCCTGCCCCGGGCCCGGCTCAGTTTCTTGCTGGCCCTGCCTTCAACCTTCAGCCAATTTCCTGTCTCAGAAGCCTAAGCTTTCCTGTCTAGATGCTGAACAGGAAATGCCTTACCAAGCGGAAGTTACAAACTCTGACGAGGATCCATTTGCTGCTAAACCTCCCCATGGTGCCTAGATGTTTTTCTCCTTGCCACTGCAGTCCTGTGTCAATACCCTGTCACAGACTCTCTTTCATGTACTTATTCCATTGTACTGCAGTACTCTGCCAATCATGGGGCCAGGAGCAAGAACAAATTCTGATCCCCTGCTCCAGTACAAGCTGCAAATAAGACACTGGCAAGCAGTAGCATCCCAAGCCAGAAATGAACCCATGTGGAATGCTCCCAAGTGCTCCTACCCTGCCCACTGTGTCACACCCAAGCAAGGGAAGCCAATGGACAGGGTGCAATTTTGGTGCCATTGCCTCTCTTGCACCTTCGTGGCAGCATACCTCACTTCAGCCCTGCTGGCAAGCACATCTCACAGTCCTCATTACTTGCTAGAAAGAATCCAAATGTAAGCTGTCTGCTAGAAAGAATCCAAAAGTAAGCTGTCTCCTGATGAATAGTCCTGGAAAGTCGCTAGTTGGTCATTACTTGGTTGTTCTCAGGTTCAACTGTTTCATTAGTTGGTACGATTTATTCCCTACCCCAACTAAGCTACACACCCCACAAGTTGGCCCTGCAGAAATAGCTGTGTGCTTGATTTAAAATTTTATCAGAACCCCAACAGAGACCCCATAATTTCAGGACTACTGATGTACTACTTCGGTTATTCAGAAAGCTGAAGGGGATGGTGGTGCCACCGCCAGATTTCCGGACAGTCATGCAGAGCCTGGTTCTTGCAAAAATTGATTATTGTAATTCTTTATATTTGGGTACGTGATCGTTCAGATTTCAGGTTCTGCAAGTCGTCCAGAATGCGTCGGCATAGCTAATTTCTGGAGTTTCAAGATCAGCACATATTACTCTAGTGCTAAAAAACCTCCATTGGTTGCTTGTTATGTAGTCGAATTATGTTTAAAGATCTTGTTTTGATACACCAATATGTATATGGGAAGGTAATGTTTTAAGGATGCATTACCCGAGGCGATCACTGAGGTCTGAGAGACTGAGGCAATTGTGGAGTAGCAGCCTAGTGGTTAGTGCAGCAGGCTTTGGTCCTGGTGAATTGGGTTTGATTCCCACTGCAGCTCCTTGTGACTCTGGGCATATTATATACAGGTACAAAAAAAAATAAGTAACTGTATATAAGTACCTGTACATAATATGTAAACTACTTTGATTGTAACCACAGAAAAGAGGTACATCAAGTCTAATCCCCTTTCCCTTTGACATATCATTATGCTGAAACGAGAGTGTGTGCTTTGTCTGTTGCAGGACCCTCACTTTGGGATAATCTTCCTGGTCATCTAAGAATGAACTGTTGACCATTATCTCACAAATGACTCGTAAAAACGTATTGCTTTTTAAAGGCCTTTCTAAAGGAATGAAGTAGACTCTCAAAAAAAAAAAAAATCAATCCCAATAAGAAGGCTCTGCTACTTAAGACAGGGGGAACTGAAAAGGTCTAAAGCAGTGGTCATTATTTTAGACTGTTTCAGTTCCCTCTGTCTCTATCAAGTAGCAGAGCCTTTTAGGGCTTATTATTTTTAATTGAGACAATTCTTTTATTTTTTATTTTTTGAAAGCTATTTTGGGGAGGCAAGTTTTCCTTAGACACATCACAATGCACTGGCTTCAGATTCTTGCTGACCAGAAAGTGACCTGAGATTCTGGTCCCCTCAAATTTAGGTCCCAAAATGAAACCTTGCACCTTCTGTTGCTGAACAGAAAGGCCTATGGAATGCAAGAAAAACAAACATCGCTCTTCTGCAGACTATCAGCAGAACCACCTGCAAAATGCATTTCCACACCTCTCCTTTCTGTCACACCGATGAGAACTGTACCAACATCAATCATCTTGAGATTCAGTGTCTGCATCCAGCATTCTGCTAGGTGAAACCATTACCTACCATCTAGGGAGAGATATTACAGAATGTCTAAAAAGCAGTTTTGGACTGGCCAAACAATTTTACCCGATGAACTATCATTAACTGCCTTCAAACTTTGCATAAATCAGATTATATTTCTCCTCAGCCATTATTGTACTAACATGTTAGCTTTACACGTTAAATCTTTATACCAACCTTTGGTACTATATGGGACAATTGTTGAATATCAAGTGTGTCTACCTCTTCCCCTGACACAGACTGGGAACCTTTGGAATACAAGCCCAAGCGATTTGCTGCAAAATAGAAAATAAAATGAGATATTGTACATTTCATTACACATTAATTATCACATATTTATCAAGTCCACTCAGTTCTGACTGCCCCTCATAATTTAACCTACTCAAAGCTGTAACACATCACCATGTCGGTTATCATTCTTTGCATCTGTAATATAGCCAGTTGATAATAAATAAGCCAAATATCTTATATGAAAAGCTTTGCTAGGCAGACTTGATAAACTGGTCACAATGACAATAAAAGTAAATGTTTCTCCCCCTCCCCTGCCCATTCTATCACAAAGGGTACAATTCTATAATGAGGTGGTTACATTTACACAGGCATTACCCATGTAAATACACAGAATACTGACATACGTACTTTGCGCACAAATACCCTGCCTAAGCAACATACTGTTTAAGCGAAAAGGAAGCATACACACGAAAACAGGCAGGGCTCCCACGTAACTTAGGCACGTCTCTGCTGCACTGGTATTCTGTAACTAAACCTGGGTGCCCAGGTGCTGTTTATCTTGCTTTTCCACATATTTCAGAGCAGTTACCAGTCAAAATATATACACCACCACCACAACAGGGAAAATATGAATTCAAAGTAGATCATTCACATCCAAAACAAATAAAAAAAAAAATTATGCTACTTAAAGCTGCAAAAAATAAGATCAGTTATAAACGGCAGATGAGTCATTAATTTTAGAGCCTGCTGACCTCAGTGCTTTTTTTGTGCCGGCACGCAACGGTACGGCGTACCGGCACCTTTTTTTTTGGCTCCCCCCGCCCCGTGAGTCCATGTCCCGCACGCAGTGCCAGCCCCCATTTCCGGCCGCTGCTGCTTCTCCTGTTGAGCAGCAGCAGCCGCTACACAAAGAAAAAGATTAAAAAAAAAAAAAAACTTCAAACCTGGCTGAAACGTGGCACCCCGGCACTGTAGACAGCCATTAGGCATTGGCTGTTGCCCCGCAGCCGCTCCTCCTCTTGCCTTACGTTACTACGCTCCTCCGGGGTCTTCCTCCAGGGGCAGTGACGTAGAGGCAAGAGGAGGAACGGCTGCAGGGCAACAGCCAATGACTAATGGCTGTCTACAGTGCCGGGGTGCCGCGTTTCAGCCTGGTTTGAAGTTTTTTTTTTTAATCTTCTTTTTCTTTGTGTAGCGGCCGCTGCTGCTCAACAGGAGAAGCAGCAGCGGCCGGAAATGGGGGCTGGTGCCGCGTGCGTCGCGACTTCGCGCCGTTCGCGGAGAAACTTGGCAGGGAGAGAGAAACCAACAGAGGGAAGGATTGGGAAGAGAGGGAAAGAGGGAAACCAACAGAGGGAAGGATTGGGGAAAGAGGGAAACCAATAGAGGGAAGGATTGGGGAGAGAGAGAAAGAGGGAAACCAACAGAGGGAAGGATTGGGGAGAGAGGGAAACCAACAGAGGGAAGGATTGGGGAAAGAGGGAAACCAACAGAGGGAAGGATTGGGGAGAGAGGGAAACCAACAGAGGGAAGGATTGGGGAGAGAGGGAAACCAACAGAGGGAAGGATTGGGGAGAGAGGGAAACCAACAGAGGGAAGGATTGGGGAGAGAGGGAAACCAACAGAGGGAAGGATTGGGGAGAGAGGGAAACCAACAGAGGGAAGGATTGGGGAGAGAGGGAAACCAACAGAGGGAAGGATTGGGGAGAAAGGGAAAGAGGGAAACCAACAGAGGGAAGGATTGGGGAGAGAGAGAAAGAGGGAAAACAACAGAGGGAAGGATTGGGGAGAGAGAGAAAGAGGGAAAACAACAGAGGGAAGGATTGGGGAGAGAGAGAAAGAGGGAAAACAACAGAGGGAAGGATTGGGGAGAGAGAGGGGAAAACAGATGGAAGGATGGGGAGAGAGAGAGAAAAACAGATGGAAGGATTGGGGAGAGAGGGGAAAAACAGATGGAAGGATGGGGAAAGAGAGAGGGAAAAACACAGATGGAAGGATTGGGGAGAGAGGGAAAAACAGATGGAAGGATGGGGAAAGAGAGAGGGAAAAACAGATGGAAGGATGGGGAAAGAGAGGGAAAACAGATGGAAGGATGGGGAAAGAGAGGGAAAAACAGATGGAAGGATGGGGAGAGAGAGAAAGAGGGAAAACAACAGAGGGAAGGATTGGGGAGAGAGAGAGGGAAAACAACAGAGGGAAGGATTGGGGAGAGAGAGAGAGGGAAAACAACAGAGGGAAGGATTGGGGAGAGAGAAAAAGAGGGAAAACAACAGAGGGAAGGATTGGGGAGAGAGAAAAAGAGGGAAAACAACAGAGGGAAGGATTGGGGAGAGAGAGAAAGAGGGAAAACAACAGGGAAGGATTGGGGAGAGAGAGAAAGAGGGAAAACAACAGGGAAGGATTGGGGAGAGAGAGGGAAAAACAGATGGAAGGATGGGGAGAGAGAGGGAAAAACAGATGGAAGGATTGGGGAGAGAGGGGAAAAACAGATGGAAGGATGGGGAGAGAGAGGGAAAAACAGATGGAAGGATTGGGGAGAGAGGGGAAAAACAGATGGAAGGATTGGGGAGAGAGGGGAAAAACAGATGGAAGGATTGGGGAGAGAGGGGAAAAACAGATGGAAGGATTGGGGAGAGAGGGGAAAAACAGATGGAAGGATGGGGAGAGAGGGAAAAACAGATGGAAGGATGGGGAGAGAAAGGGAAAAACACAGATGGAAGGATTGGGGAGAGAGGGAAAAACAGATGGAAGGATGGGGAAAGAGAGAGGGAAAACAGATGGAAGGATGGGGAGAGAGAGAGGGAAAACGGAAGGATAGGGAGAGAAAGAGGGAAGACACTGGATGGAAGAATGCAGAAAGAAATAGGGGAGACACTGGAAGGATGGGGAGAGAAAGCAGAGCTGCTGGATGGAAAAGGGGAATAGAGAAAGACTGGAGAATAAGAGGAAGGGGCATGGGGAGAACAAGGGTGAGGAAAAGATGAAAAGCCACAGGTAGATGAAGGAAATTAAAGAATGGATAGTAAGAATGAATTAAATCTGGACAGAGAGCGAGCCTGAAAAATATTGAAGAAAGCAAAGAAAAAGGAGACAAAAATGACAAATGGCACAGAAGAGTTAAGCGAAAATAAAGGAAAGGAGAATCACAGACTGGGACCAATATGGAAAGAAAAACAGTCACCAGACAACAAAGGTAGAAAAAAATCATTTTATTTTCATTTTAGTGTTTGTAATATGTCCAATTTGAGAATTTACATTGGCTGTCTTATTTTGCACTGGGTATACTGGAGCTGTAAGAGCTTACAGAGATTATTTATAATGAAAAAAAATCACATTATTTTTTTCTCCTATAGTAACTGTAATATTTTCAATGATGTCTGTTTATATGCGCCATGGCTGGTATAGGGGGTGTGGCTATCATAGGGGTGGAGCCATATGTGGTGACCCCGCCCACAATGAGTACCGGCACCTTTTTTTCTACAAAAAAAGCACTGGCTGACCTTAAGCTGTACCATACTCCAGTAACTTGACAAATAGATGAAATAAAACTAAAAGCTTACTGACATAGCGATGGTTTAATACTGTATCTACAGTTAACAGATTAGCTTTGTGTCAGACTTGAAAAGGCAATAAGTTCCAGAACAGAAACGAACACAAAAAAAGTGCAAGCTCTCACTTTTCTTTTGCAAATGCAGTGCCGACAGGGGTGAAACTTCCCCAGCTAAACTCATATGTATAACTAGGAAATCCTGTTTTAAGCATTCCGTTGAATATTCTGGGCCCAGACCATACAAGGCCTTAAAAATGCATTTTTGTTTCTCCCACATAAAGGGTAAAGCAAAAGCATTTCCTTCCAATGCAGCTTCTTGCTGCCTCTGCAAGGACAGCCTTTGGCACAGTCAAACCCCCAGCAGCTGTCTTCACTCTTAACCCCGATGAGCCTTAATAGCTTTGACCTTGAAAGGTGGTATAGAAATATTGTAGTAAACAAACCGAACTGCCCCTGTAGAAGAAAACTAAAAATACAGTATAGCAGTCAGACAACTGAACTATGAATCTTTGATTCCATTCACTGATCTCAATTAATTCACTAAACCTGAGTTCAAACCTAGCCTGTAAGCTCTCGAGGTGCACAACATGTAACCATGAGAATAATGCCGAACAGTATAATGTACAGAGAACACCACAGAAGTATTCTCTCTTTTTAAATGTGTACCAATGGAAACTAAACAAAAACAGCAAGAAAAAAAAAAAAAAGTGGAGTGGAG
Source organism: Microcaecilia unicolor (assembly GCF_901765095.1). Taxonomy (NCBI): domain Eukaryota; kingdom Metazoa; phylum Chordata; class Amphibia; order Gymnophiona; family Siphonopidae; genus Microcaecilia; species Microcaecilia unicolor. The sequence goes on along the minus strand of NC_044031.1, from coordinate 268,241,161 downwards.
TGGAGGAGTGGCCTAGTGGTTAGGGTGGTGGACTTTGGTCCTGGGGAATTGAGGAACTGAGTTCAATTCCCACTTCAGGCACAGGCAGCTCCTTGTGACTCTGGGCAAGTCACTTAACCCTCCATTGCCCCATGTAAGCCGCATTGAGCCTGCCATGAGTGGGAAAGTGTGGGGTACAAATGTAACAAAACAAGTTGTTTATACATACCAATAGCCACTGCTGTCTCCTGTGAATCTCCAGTAATCATTTTTATTGCTACTCCAGAGCCAATAAGAGATGAGACTGCTTCTTTCACACCTGTCCTTGGTGGATCAATCATGCCTACTAGCCCAAGAAAGGTCAGCTGGCCTAGTTCAGGGCCAGAAGCCAAGGCAAGTACTTTGAATTGAATGAAAAAGAAAAAGACAAAAAGTAGAACATTAAAACAAAATACTCTTTAGTAATCGTGACATCAACTTTCCAAGAAGCTAGGGTTTTATTTGCAGACAGATATTTGCTATATTGCTTCAAAATCATTTGAAAGGTGCACTTTAATGCTGATATTTTACTAACAGTATGAAAAGGAAGTTGCAAGTCATAATTAGGGCTTTTGATCCTAGGGGTTTATCATTTTGAACTTCAGGGGTTTAGTTTTGAGGCAATTAGGTGCTTGGAATGTCTAAGGAATAGAATACGGCAGAGGGTCGGAGCGCACGGAGCCACCCATAGCATGGTGCCATGTACCCATGCTGTGGCTGAGGGGGAGGGTGAGTGAGATAGGCAGGGAGCCATGGCAACCGGAAGAGAGTTTCACGCCATGAGGGGTTCCCTGCAGGGAAGGAGGGGTCAGAGCCAAGGGCTTAAAACCCACAGAGTTACTGCACACTCCATCTTTCTTTCCTCAGGACACGAATGGAAGTAGCTTGGGAAACAGGTTAGGCAGGAGCTTCATTCTACTGTGGTAATCCTTTTGGATTTGCCTTTGTTAAATTAAAAAAAAAAAACACACACACACACACACAAAACAAACAGGGATTGAGTGTTGCATGCAGCACCGCCATCGGGAAGAATCCTTTCTCACATCGAGCTTACCTAAAAGGGGACACCTCTTGACTCCCCCTGTGTCCTTAGGGCGGAGCAGCAAGGGGCCAGACGCAGCCACCGGAGGATTCCCCCATTTCACAGTGGCACTCAGGCCCTCTACTCTCTCGTGAGCATTGCACCGTACGGTTGTGCTGCTGTGTGTGGGTGTCTTGCCCCTGTAGGGAAGTCTTATCTGAGCCTGCTGACGCTGTTGCTCACCCCACCTGCACTTCGTAGATCTCCCAGGCTGGGTCAGCATGATGGCGGGAGGACTCATCTGAGGTTCCCCCCCCCCCCCAAAAAAAAAATCTCCCTTATCGTAGGGCCCATGGAGGTTTATAGAAACCTTATTGGAAGCACCCAACCCCCGCCCCCACCCTGTCCCTCCATGCCCCCCCAGGGGTTTAAATGGCAGTCATGATGCTGTCTTGGGGGGGGGGGGGGGGGTGAGAGCCCTATTCAGGATAACCTGAGTATAAAGTGCTGGGAAGGAGAGGCTAGCCTAGCAACAGGAAGGTGCTGCTTGAATCACAGGCAAGTACTGTGCCCACTATCCAGCAAGATGCTGAATGAAACATGGGGAGGCGAAGAAGGCTGTAGAACAAGGCCTAGGCGCCCTGCAATAGGAAGTTTGTGCTCACAGCACCTCTTTGGCCAAGAAAGTCAAATTCAGTGCCTGGCTTTGTGGCCCCAATGAATGAAAATGGAGTTTTCTTGCACTGCAGGTCAGATCAGATCGGTACTCTTCTTTAGCAGCTGTCTTGTGTGTTTTGGCACTGACCCCTCCCCCCCTCACTAACTTATAATAACCGCAGGGCAGGACCGGCCCTTGGAAGCCCTTTCAAGTTTAATTTCATCAGGATTTGATTTAAGTTTATGCTTACGCAATCCAGCTTCTCACCTGAACCGATGAAGGGACCTGCTTGACCACTTTTATTTGCTGGGAAAGAAACCAGCTTTGCTTTTCAATATACAAACAGCTTTTAAGCCTTTTTAGAGCACATGTGGTTTTGAATTGTGTGGCTGGATGGTCTTTTAACCAAGAGGGATTTCTTGTTTATATTCCAGTGCAAATGAATATGATAGAATTTTATCACTTCTCCTCCAGTTTGTGTGTGGTATTTTAAGAAAAGTTTTAAAATAGGCAAATTTGTAAAGTAGAAAGTTGCAGTCTTGAAGTGCCTAAGCTCTGGAAATGAAATATGGTTTTACTCCTGTTCAGTCTCTGCTTGGGACTAGAAGATTCATATAGACAGGAACAATATCCTGACTTAGGTAAAAGCATTGATCTTCTGGCAACTGTATTTCCACAGTCCCAGCAACTGTAATCACATTTTGCCATATTGCTGCGAGCAGAACAATGTCTCTTTTAATCCAGTGCCCAGTTAATAATGCTAGGCACATATTTTAATACAGGATTTTACAGTAGAGGAGCCTGTACAGCCTGGCAAGTGGTACTTGTAACTTGTGATTGAGCTTATTTTATTTATAAAGCTTTTCCAGGAAATCAGCCAAAGGTGTTTAGCACTTGTGTGATTGGCCTGGAGATGCTTGATCTTGCTGCAAGAGAGCAATGCCTTAGACTGAACCATTCTTTCCCTTTGGCTTTTGAGAGGGCTGTAGTTCAACAACACCTGTAAATACCTGAGTTGTACATAGTCCCTTGTAAGCGGGCTGCAAAGAAAAGGCAGTAAGTTTTTGTGGCTTGCTTTGTGGTAAGATTTATGAATTAAAGAAATGGTTTTATCTGTCCTTTTCCTTTGTTACTATTTACTGGTTTTATGCAGAGATGTGACAGTTTCTGCTTAGCTATGTTTTCTATGTTGCTTAGTGTGGATGGGTTGCAAGTCCTTTATTAATTTTACATTTACAAAACCAAAAAAATCTTTTACTTTATATTTCATAACCCTTTTATTTTACCTGCCTTGATGTATCTTAGCACAGTAATTTGTTGCTTCTTATACGGTGAAGAATGTGCAGTGCGGGTCCAGCCAAGCCAAGCAAGGGCTGGAAGGAGTTCATAGGACAGATCATGTTGGGGTTGACCTCTTACTAGGCCATGGGCAAATACATAATTTTGGGACTAGATAGTGGATTCACATTCACTTCTCTGAGAGCAGGCTTACAGTATTATGTTTATTACGTGCAGTTCTGTTTAATGCATCTCAAAAAGAAAAGCCCACCAGTAAAGGCACAAGTCCCATGGCAGCTTGTTTTAGTAGGGCTATTACCAGTTCAGACAGGATATCAAGGCCAGGTTGGAATTATACTGGGGCCAAAGCAGATACATCCTTGCTGAGGCTGATAGCGGATTCCCAGTCACTCCTTTCAACAACATGTCTCCTCTTATCCTGTATTAGCCACAGAATGATTCCAGAGGTGGTGTGGAATGACTGTTCAGGAGCGGGCCTGTTACAGTACTGTTCTCGTATGGCATTTCTTCATACTAGAAGTTCCCCGCTCAGGGCTGTACAGCACAAACGTAAGGGACAATCACAGATACTCCTGGTTATAAAAAAAAAACCAAAACAACCCCCCCCCCCCTCCAAAAAAAAAAAAAACCCCCCACATTGGGCTACGTTGTTAGCAGGATATACACAATCAATGGTTTGTTGGTGACCATGACACCCTCCTAATGCGAGCACACCAAGATATCCAGTAATATAAGGGGATGCCTGAATTTTGGGGATGAGTAACAGAAAACTTCACTGCTGTGCAGTGGGATAAAACAATTCCAACATTAGAATGTGAAAACTTTACCTTTCACAAATGACTGGTAGATATCATGAATGACTGGGGTATAGGTTATACATTAAAGAATTTTTAGATGCCGTCAGTCGCCTCGGACCTTTATGGGGAATAAGCGGGTTCGAAGTATCATTTTAGAACGGATAGGTCACTTTAGATTAGCAGGGTTTTAAAAGAAGTGCATACAAGTTCCTGAAAGAAAAATCCACCAGTCGTTATTAACAGGGACATGGGAAGATTAAAAATAAAAAAAATAAAAATAATATTTTCATGGCTTATTCTCGGGATAAGCAATGAAACCCAATCTCTAGTTTGGAACCGTGCCAGATACTTTTGACCTCAATTCAATTTAGGATACCAGTTCTAATGGCCATGTCATTGCATATGAGAGTTTACGTTTTCAGGCTCAATAGCACTGCTGGGGGGGAGGGTGCGCTCCTCATGGCTCTCATCACATATACATTCTTTCCTGCATCACAGAAATGCCAGTGCTTAAAAGGCTGATGGGTATCTCTCGCCAATTATTTGGTACTGAAGGGGGGGCCATAACCCTCCTGAGGGGTACCGATCTGCTCCTGTACCACTGACTGCCTGGGTGTTATGCATGGAGACAGCTATCAGAACTGGGGGTTGCCATGCAGTCAACATCTGGTACTCATTGGATTCTACCTTAACGTTTGTCCTATCCCTGGTGTTCTCTTCCTTATGCGTTAATCAGAGCGTCTGGATTGGGTGCAGAAGAATCCTTGACTGGATTCTTCCCTAAGGGGAGGTATTGATTCTTCACTAAAGGAAAGCTAGTGCCTCAGGGACAGGCACCAGTTGGTAATTTTGAGTCAATGCTGCTGAATTGCAGGCACATCATATTTGAGTTGTATTCTTGAGATAGCTGCCTTGATCTTCTTACCTTAACTATACAGATGCTCTGCTAGCTTGCTAGGACTTTAGCCTGTGGTTTTCATTAGAGGCTTGCCTTCCTTATCAAGATATGGCAATGGGGACCCATTTTTCTTATGGTACGCACATCTCTTCTAAGGTATTAATGATTTATCATTATCACTGTTGCCTGGATCATGAACCCACCAATCTCACCTTGTCTACTGAATTTATCTTAGCAGGATTTGTTTGCAAACCTTGTCCGGCTGTTGCTGGACACGCAGTCAATATACGTTAAGGAGCGTTAGAAGATTTGGTAATGTCAATCCACTTGTCCAGTTTTATCTGTGCATGATACATCATTCTGCTTTCGCTTATCATAATGCTTGCTTAAATTGCTGGTATCTGGTAACTCTGCTGATCTTCATATTTAAAACTCCCATATACTTACCAGCATTTACGGTTTGGCTTGACTGGGATTAACATCTGTCGATAGATGGAGGTTACCTGCATTATTTCCCCTCTTGTAGTGCAGTTATGGGCCCATGGATGCTGTGTGCCCAGTGCCTGGTAAAGCATTTCAGTTTGTGGTCTATCCTAGGTCCCAATTCACATAGTTACTGCCTTGGGGCGTACATGCTTTCAAAGCATCAGGGGGGGCAGTACAGAGATTTTATTATGGATGTGTGTTCATCTGGAATAAACTGGACAGTATCTGATGTAGGGCGTAAGGCTAAGGAATGTCTTACTTTCCTCAATGGTTAGAACTCCATACAGGCTGATGGTTGCATCAGGACCAGCTCGTATGTCATTAATCCTTTGTTTGAATTTACTGCTCCTCAGTTGGGGTGTAAAACACCGAAAGAAGGCACTGTTGTGGCAGAAGACGGTTCCAAAGTCGAACGCGGACAGCAGAGTCTCCTACTATTGGGAAGCATCTATATGTATCAGTTTGGCGATACGGTTGGCCCTAGCCACCGAGAGCATCCCTATTGAGAAACACTTCTCATGATCTGGGCGAGATAGATTGGCCATCACCCCCCTAGGAATGCCCGCTGGAAGAACCTAAGCTTGAGGGTCCAGTTGACATAAGCGTATCTCTAAGGGCAGTCACCTTTGTGTGATGGCAGTGAGCACTTTACATGCTGGCATGGCGATGTAGCTTGCCCTGGCAACCAAGAGCGTCTCCACTGAGAAGCATTGCTCGTTATCCATATAGGAGGGATTGGGCAACATCGCCTAGGCATGCATGACGAGAAAGCGAAAGCCTGAAGGTGCAGTAGGTAGTGCATCTTTAACAGCATTTCACTGCCATGTGATGACAGGGGACACAACACATACTTGGTGGTTACATGGTGCAATCTAATTTTCTTGTTCTGTTTCTGCAGGTTTTGATGATCAGAGGCACAATATAAGTTGGTACAGGCAGCATCTCAACTGTTGGGAATACAATTATCTGGAGCACTCCAGGAATTTGGAGCGTGACATCACCCTTTCGCAGTGTTATTAGCACTTCAGCAGCCAGAAACGGGGTTCAGGAATGTTAACTGACGAATTGACACTCAGTGGCAGGAGCGTCCTGTGTGCCACATATAGCGCAGTCTTGCTTATAGCGGTGGACTGGGTGCTTTAATTGTAGCTTTGTAAGAGCTTACAGTGTGGCTCGGGTATCTTGTTTTGATTGTCTATATTACATACAGTTATGTCTTCTAATAAAGCTGCGGCCACGTTGTTCCCACTTAATACAAAGTGAATGTGTAGTTATTTTTTAATGCACGTTCAGAGTATTAAGGGGCTGGAAAAGGGTGTCACGGTTACCTATGTTATGGTAAACTCTTTGCAGATGGCATAAAATGCTGCTGCAAAGTTTATGGCTGTAATTCAGCACCTTAATCCTATTAAGCCAGTCTTTTTATCTTCACTGGCTACCCAGAGAACAGTGCCTCAAGTTTAAAAGATATTAGTCCTGAAATTCAGGCTGTGAGACATGAAGTGCTCGTTGTTTGAACTGAAAAGATATTTACATGGGCCTTTTCTCATTCTTAGGACTGAAACTGTCAACTTTAATTTTGTCTATGTAATTACTTCATATTGCTGCATGGAATTACATTCCATCTCATTGCGTATATATATATATATATATATATATATATATATATATATATATACACACACACACACACACACACACACATATATACACACACTCTGCTGAGGAATAGATATTTGGATCAATGGATTGTGATTTTTAAATAAAAAAAAATACAATATATGAATCCTACTGCTTAGTCCCATCTACTACTACAGAAGTTTTAAGTGAACTGGGGCACTGCTGTGCTCACCACAATCAGAATTGTATGGCACTATTGAATTGATCCATAAAAACGATAAATGCAGCACACAAAAGGATGGTAATACTGGACATGCCCATAAAAAGTACAGTAGATGGTAAGAAAAAAAAGCTGTAGTATATGACAAAGAGACCCAAGCATAATATTAAGATAGGAGGCAAAACTCCAAGCAAATGGTCTAGGTTGCATAATATTTCTCAGTACATAGACTAAAGACAAGGAAAGTAAACTTAAATATGTTAACAAGAGAGGGGGAGGATGTGAAAAGACGGATGACATGCATGGACATTATGGAGAAACATTGGGGTCAGGATCAAAATCAGGATATCCCTGGACCTGGAAGCCAAGTCTAATCAAATGGAAATGCCTTACCAAATTTTTTTTTTAATTTTCGGAAGGAGATATCTGTGTAAATATACAAAATGAGTTAATTACAGAGTGGTTGTTTGGGATGGGGGGGGGGGGGGGGGGGCAACTATCTTCAAACAGGAGCAAATGTATGATCATGCCTGATGCAGAGATTAGAAAGAAAATGAGATTATGTTGTGATGAATGTAATAAGCGGGCACGTGTGTAAGCAGTATAGGGACAAAGATATATAAATATTTTGAAAGAAGGTGGGAAATAGGCCATTTAAACAACTCCATGGCAAAAATGCACAAAAGTCGAGTCAATTGAAAGGAAGCTCTAGAATGAGGTAGCATAAGATGACGGTGAAAGGGACAGATTCGAGAGTAACCTAAGGAAATACTTATTCACTGAAAGGGTGAACTCGTGGAACGGCCTGCCAGTGGAGATGCTGGAGACAAAAGACAAGTACATAGTGTCTGTCAGGGAGAGGAAGGGGTAAGTAGATGGTATGGATGGGCAGACTGGATAGGCTTTACCTGCCTACATTTTCTATTAAAAAAAAAAGAAAGTGAAGAAATAAGCCCTATATAAAAGATCTGATGCACAACTGTAAGGACCTTAAAATAAATGTGATACAATACTGGGAGCCAATGTTTTTCCTCAAGAAGGGGATTAATTCTTGTCATTTTATTTTCCAAGAATGAGTTTTACTGCAATGTTTTGAATTAATTGTAAATGACATATTCGCAAAGTAGACAGATCAGCATAAAGAGAGTTACAGTGATCTAACCAAGACAGAACTACAGAGTGAACAAGCAGTTGCAGAACTTTTGAGGAACAGTGTGTACAAATCTGACAAAGAGTGAATCAAGATTTTTTTTCTACCAGTTTGGAGATATGGGGGTCAAAGGTGAGGTATTTGTCAACGGTACACCTAAAATTTTCACAGACTCCTTTAGGGAGATTGGAATACCCTGAATATGGAGATAAAACAAAGTGGGTGAGTCTTGTCTGGAAAAATAACAGTGTCAGTCTTAACAAAATTGATCTTGAGGCCACTGGAGGAAAAACAGGTTGGAGGTAAAACATATAAAGGGAATCAACATTACAGAGTAACAATGTCATCAGCATAAAGAATGTAAAACCAAAAGGCTGTATTAGTATTACAAGGTGAGCAAGATATATGTTAAAAAGAATAGGGCCCAGAATACAGCCTTGGAGGACACCACAAGGAAGGGGACAAGAAACAGAAAAAGAACCTTACCAGTAGATGCCGAATGATCTGTCAGAAAGATATTTCAAAACAGGAATGAACTGTGCCAGAGATGGAGTTAAGTAGATTAGAACACCAGTCTGACAACCAGGGCAGCCAGGTTCAATCCCAAAGTTTCTTTATTACTTGATATACTGCTCATCAAATCTATTTAAGCGGTTTACACATCAAATAATATAAATAAATCAAAAGAATATGAAAGAATTCCATCTGGATAGAAAAGGAGAAAGAAAAGAGAACAGTATAACAGAACTGCTAAAATCCTACTGCTGCTCCTTGGGTGAGTCACTTAATCCTCCATTACTTAATGTATACATACAGTAACATAGTAAGGGACGGCAGATAAAAACCTGAATGGTCCATCCAGTCTGCCCAACAGTCACATTCGTTATCAATTCAAGATTTCAATCAACAATGAACGTGACATTATTTACTTGATCATGGTCTTTCTTTGGTGTTTCTGGGACATAGACCATAGAAGTCCACCCGGCCCTGTCCTTATATTCCAACTACTGGAGTTGCCATCAAAGCCCAGTCCAGCCTATCCAAACCCGTCTTGTCATTTGCAGGACAAAGACCGTAAAATCTGCCCAGCACGGTCCTCATGTTCCAAACCACTGGAGTTTCCGTCGAAGCTCTCTCCAGCCCACCCTAAACCGGATCGCCATTTGCGGGACTTGGACTGCACAACCCTACCCTAGCCTTAGTTGATGTAGCCAGAGTTATCATCTAAGCACCACTTCACATGCAAACATGTATGCAACCCTTAAAGTTTTGTTTTTATATCGTTTATTTTCTAATTAGAGATCCTCTGTGTTCATCCCACACCTTTTTGAATTCTGCCAGTTTTTTTCCCACCACCTCCCTCAGGAGGTCATTCCAGGCATTCACCTCCCTCTCCGTGAAAAAGAATTTTCAGACATTACTCCTAAGTCTAACCCCCTCCTCCACAACCTCAATTCATTTCCTCTAGTTTTAACACTTTTCCTTCTCTGGAAAACATTTGTTCTTATATTAATACCTTTCAAGTATTTAAATATCTGTATCACATCTCCCCTGTTCCTCCTCTCCTCTAGGGTGTATATATTCAGGTCTTCCAGACTCTTCTCATATGTCTTTTCACGCAAGCCCCATATCATTCTTGTCGCTTTCTTCTGGACCGCTTCAAGTTTTCTTATATCTTTAGCAAGATACGGTCTCCAAAACTGAACACAATACTCCAGGTGGGGCCTCACCAAGGACTTGTACAGGGGCAACAACACCTCCTTTCTTCTACTGCTTACCCCTCTTTATATAGCCTAGCATCCTTCTGCCTACAGCCACCACCTTGTCACACTGTTTCGTTGCATTCAGATCCTCAGATACTATCACCTCAAGATCCATCTCCCGGTCTGTGCAATTACTAAGCCACGCTATATGCATGCTAGTGGTTTTGGCGCGTGCTAACGTGAGAGGCACCTATGTGTCTCTCTAGCATTAGTGCACCTTAGTAAAACAGGGCCCTTAGACTCTAAGCCCTCCAGGATAGGGAACTATCTACTGTACCATAATGTAACTCACCTTAAGCTAGAACTGAAAATGGTGTGAGCTAAATTCAAATAAATAAATGTTAAAATTTAGACATCTGCTACAGAAGGATGGTAAGATTAACTAAATCAAAAGCAGCTGAGAGGTCAAGAGAAAAATCAGCGCACCTCCCTGCTCATGGCCACGTTAAACAGATAAAATTCAGGTGGTCAAGCACAGTATGTACCATATTGTAGTGGTTTCTAAAGCCTCTTTGTTTGAGATGAAGGGCAATGATATCGACCAAAACAAAGCTCTAATGGAGATAAGTATCTCAGTTATTTCAGTGAAAGGGCAGAATAGAGATGAGACAGTAGTTAAGATACCACAGTAGAACTGGACCTAGTATCCTTTAGGTATGGATTGATGATAGCCCATTCCCACTGAGATGGAACAAAAATAAAACAGAAGATACCCCCCCCCCCCCCCCAAAAAAAAAAAAAAAAAAAAAAAACAAGCAACAAAAAGACAAAAAGTGGGAAAGGCTGAAGAGGTTCCAATATAAGGATTTTTATTAAAATCAACTCAAGACACAAATGTATAAAACAGACTCTGCTTTATATGTTTGTGTCGCGCTGATTTTAACAAAAATCCCTATGTTGGAGCTTCTTTGGTCTTTCCCCCCCTTTTAGGACACACACCAGTCTAAAGGTTGGTAACAATCATGTATTAAAGGAAAGGTTTAAAGGATTGCTTGAAGAGACCTGTTGGAGGAGGGTCATGGAAAAGTGCAAAATTATAATCACCTTTGATGCATCAAGAGCTGAAGGCAAATAAAAGGTGTGCAAACTACTGATGCAGGGGTTGGGAAGTGGTTGAATTTAGAGCTGGAGAGGGGGATGAGGGAGGGGAGTAGGAACTAGTAGACAGACATGGACAGAGAAAACAAAGAGCAGAAGAAAGAGAATCAGATGAAAGGGTAGAGAACAGGAAAGATATTTTGCTTGAGAAACTTGCACAGGCTACAGAAATATCCTATTTCCTCTCTACTTAAGAGGTGATAATCAGTGTTTACATGAATGAATGATGACAAACATGGTAGTCATACAAGAATTTCTTGTAAGCTTTCAGATGAGGTGTACACGGTGTGAGATGCCACTAGTGCTCAAGATGACAAAGTTGCATTTTCATGAGGTGGAGGTTACCGTAGCACCAGAGGAAAGACTGCTTAGGGTGGGCAGACATCAAAGGAAGATTGATTTGTCTGCATATGTTTTATTCATCTGAACCACAACTCTCATACTAGCAAAAAGATAGAAACAAAACATGCAAATTCATGGATTTTGTAGCATTTTCAACATTTTGCAGAGCTTATCCTGAGGAGTTTAAATTTGGGAAAAGGAACAGTGGAAAAATGTCCTTTAATTTAAAAAAAAAAAAAAATCTTCACTTGATTCGATACAGGCCGTGTTTCAGTTAAAAAGGCTGCATCAGAAGTCTGAAGATTGTCTTGTCAATGATTAAATCGATGTTAAAGCACCCAAGTGTCCAATGATCTAAGTTCAGCATACTTGTTTTCAAACATTACAGCGCATCCTTCCAACGATATAAAATTCAACAACTCACAAAACAAAATATGCCGCTCTTGTGCATAAGTTTATGAACTTATGGTGAAATCCAGCTATGTATTTACCCAAGCATCAGAAGGTTCTTTTTTGCAACGCTCCCAATCCCATCAACCATTGCAGCTGCAAAAACCAAGTGAGAAAACCACTAGAGTCGCATTCATTACCTTGCAAATAGCAAGGAACAGCCATATCAGTCCTTAGTGGAGCGCATGATCTGGTGTGGGAGGTAATGGTGCTGGGGCCGCTTGATAATAGTGATCATAATATGATCAGATTTAATATCAGCTCTGGAGTAACTACACAGGAAATCAAATAGGTTAGCATTTAACTTTCAAAAATGAGATGATGATAAAATGAGAAGAACGGTGAAAAAAAAACCCACTTAGAGGAGCAGCTGTGAAGGTCAAAAATTTATATCAAGCGTGGAAGCTGTTCAAAAATACCATCCTGGAAGCCCAGGCCAGTTATATTCCATGTATAAAAATTGAGGAAGGAAGGCCAAACAACAGCTGGCATGGTTAAAAAGTGAGGTGAAGGAAGCTATTAGAGCTAAAAGAAAATCCTTCAGAAAAGGGAAGAAGGATCGGACTGAAAATAAGAAACAACATAAGGAATGGCAAATCAAATGCAAAGTGCTGATAAGGAAGGCAAAGAGAGAGAGACTTTGAAAAAAAGATTGCGTTGGGAGGCAAACACACATAGTAAAAACTAGGGCTGTTCATTTAACACGTTTTAACGTGATTAATGCGTTAACATTTTTAGCTTGCGCTAACAATTTTAACGTGATTAATTGCGTCATGCTGCTCCCTCCCTCCCCGGTGCTCTTGCAGCTTGTTCTCTCTTACCCGCCACCGGAAACCTTTTCTCTCCTGCCATCCCACTCTCTGGCATCTCATCCCGCTCGCCCCGCACGCCCGCTACATTCTGAACTTGCCTTGTACACACGTCAGCATTAAACACACGTTGCTCCACTGCTCTCTGTAACCAGAGCTCTCTCTTCTCTGATGAAACATCCTGTTTTCTGCTGCAAGAGCCGGACGTTAGAAAGGGAGGGCTCCAGTTACAGAGAGGAGCAGAGAAGCGTGTGGTTAATTCTGCCATATGTAAAAAGCAAATTTGGAGGGCCATGTGTGGCGGGGGTGGGTTGAGATGCCAGCAAGTGCAGTGGCAGCAGAGAAAAGGCTGCAGTGTGCAGCAGGCGGGTGTGCAGTGGACAGGAGTGAACAAGTTGCAGGAGCATCAGGGACAGAGGGGGACAACGGTAGGAGAGAAGAATATATTACAGGAGGGAGGAAGAGTCTGAGAGAGTCACAGGGTGGTAGGAAAGGAAAGAAAAGGAAAGAAAAGGCTGTTGGTGTAGGGGGGAGGGGTTAGGAGAGAATGCAGAGCAGCTGGAGAGAAAAAGCTGCAGGAACTCCCAGGGGGAGGGGAAATTAGATTGTACCAGTGGAGAGGAAAGGAAGGGAAGGAATAAGATGAGATGCTGCCCATAGAGAGAGGAAGGGAAGAGAAGACAGATGGTGCCCACAGAGAGAGGAAGGGAAGAGAAGACAGATGGATGAGATAGTGTCCATAGAGAGGAAGGGAAAGAGAGAAGAAAGGAGACTGTGCCCATGGGGTGGGAGGAGAGACCGGAGGAGATGGTGCCCACAGAGAGGAGGAGAGGACAGACAGGAGAGAGGAGATGGTGCCCATGGATAAACGGCAAGGGAAGGGAAACAAGACAGATATAAGAAGGAATAAAAATGGCAGAAATTTGAACATGAAAGATGGTTTAGGGAAGAAGTAGTGAAGAGAAAAGGAGAGAAAAGAAATAGGGAGGAGAAAGGAGGTCTGAAAATATAGTTCAGAGCACAGACAGAGGAAAAGAACCAGAAACAGGGAATAAGATTATTAGAAAAATAAAATCACCGGACAACAAAGGTAAGAGAAATGATTTTATTTTCAGACTAGTAAAAAAGGCCTGTTTCTTAACACAATGAAACGGGTGCTAGCAATGTAATGAGTTCCTGCCATTATTTCCACGGTTGTATTCTGAATATAATTGTTGTTTACATTGTGTAAGATTTCTTTATATACAATAGTTTTTGTGTAAATTGTGTTACAATGTGGTAAAAGTTTTCCTTGTTCAGGCCCTTCAGTTTAACAATCACATCAGAAGAGCTCCTTACTCGTGAAAATGCAACATACAGTTGCCCATGTGAGAGACTGAGAGTGACAGTGTGTTTTACAGTGTAAAAGAGAGATACACAGAGTGATTGTGATGTGTGTGTGTGTGTGTGTGTGTGAAATGTGTGAGTGACAAAATGATTAAATGTTTGTCTTCCCTTCCGTTCTGTGCACTTGCCTCCACTGATGTTTTTACCTCCCTGTATATGATTGTTTGTTAGAGATTCAATCCACTCCACTTCCCTCCTCCAAGTTCCGTTCTGTCTGATTGGTTCTTCATTCCTGTGATGTCGCGTTTGTTTGCTTGGCAACTATGCAGCTTTCCGTTTCCTCGACGTGAGGGCGGGGACAGTGAGAGCCAATGAAACGCTGAATGACAGACTTAACGAACCCTACACTACCACAGTGCCACAGAGTCAGCTTCAGAATGTTGGAGGTGCTTTTTATTATATAGGATTAGTAACTGAAGTACAATATGCCAAGTTTTGAGAATTTACATCTGCTGTCTATATTTCGCACTATACAGGTGAAAGTGTGAGGACACTTTATGCAACTAATCATACGAATTGAAAATTTTAATAACTGAACAGCCCTAGTAAAAACTTTTTTAGGTACATTAGAAGCAAGAAGCTGACAAAAGAATCCGTTGGACCTCTAGTTGACCGAGGGGTAAAAGAACCACTCATGGAAGACAAGGCCATAGCAGAGAGATTAAATGAATTCTTTGCTTCAGTCTTCACTGAGGAAGATTTGGGAAATGGTATTCAAAGCTGATGAGTCTGAATCAAATTTCTGTAAACCTGGAAGATGTAATGGGACAATTTGACAAACTGAAGAGTAATAAATTGCCTGGGCCGGATGGTATTCATCCCAGAGTACTGACAGAACTGAAAAATGAATTTGTGGAACTATTGTTAGTAATATGTAATTTATCTTTAAAATCAAGCATGGTACCGGAACCGGAAGATTGAAGAGTGTCCAATGTAATGCCAATTTTTAAAAAAAGGTTCCAGAGGTGATCTGGGAAATTATAGACCGGTGAGCCTGACGCTAGTGCAGGAAAAATGGTGGAGACAATTATAAAGAACAAAATTAATGAGATTATACAAAAGCATGGATTGTTGAGAAAAAGCCAACATGGATTTACTCAAGAGAAATCTTGCCTCACAAATCTGCTACATTTCTTTGAAGGAGTGAACACACAGGTGGATAAAGGTGAGCCAGTTGATACTGTATGTCTGGATTTTTAAAAGGCATTTGACAAAGTACCTCATTAAAGACTCCAGAAGAAATTGGAGAGTCATGTTCTATTGTGGATTAAAAAATGGCTAAAAGATAGTAGGGTTAAATGGTCAGTATTCTCAATGGAGAAGGGTAGATAGTGGTGTTCCGCATGGGGTCTGTGCTGGGAACACTGCTTTTTAACATATTTATAAATGATCTAAAGATGGGAGTAACCAGTGAGATAATTACATTTGCTGACAACACAAAGTTATTCAAAGTTGTTAAATTGCAAGAGGATTGTGAAAAATTACAAGAGGACCTTACGAGACTGGGCATCCAAATGACAGAAGATGTTTAACCTGAGCAAGTGCAAAGTGATGCATGTGGGAAAGAGGAACCTGAACTACAGCTATGTGATGCAAGGTTTCACATTAGGAGTACTCAACCAGGAAAGGGCTCCAGGTGTCATTGTTGATGATACATTAAAACCCTCTGCTTAGTCTGCAGTGGAAGCAAAGAAAGCAAATAGAATATTAGGTATTATTAGGAAAGGAATGGAAAACAAAAATGGGGATGTTATAATGCCTTTATCGCTCCATGGTGTGACTGCACCTTGAATACTGTGTGCAATTCTGGTCATCACATCTAAAAACAGATATAGTGGAATTAAAAAAGATACAGAGAAGGGCAACGAAAATGATAAAGGGGATGGGATGACTTCCCTAAAAGAAAAGTCTAAAGAGGTTAGGGCTCTTCAGCTTGGAGAAAAGACAGCTGAGGGGAGATATGATAGAGGTCTATAAAATAATGAGTGGAGTGGAACGGGTAGACATGAATTGCTTGTTTACTCTTTCCAAAAATACTAGGACTATGGGGCACGAAATGAAGCTACAAATTAGAAAATTTAAAACAAATCGGCAAAATATTTCTTCACTCAACATGTAATTAAACTCTGGAATTCGTTGCCAGAGAATGTGGTAAAAGCAGTTAGCTTAGCGATGTTTTAAGAAGGTTTGGATAACTTCCTAAAAAAAGTCAATAAGCCATTATTAAGATGGACTTGGGGAAAATCCACTGCTTATTTCTAGGATAAGCAGGATAAAATGTATTGTAACGGTTGGGATCTTGCCAGGTACTTGTAACCTGGATCTGCCACTGTTGGTAACAGGATGCTGGGCTTGATGGCAAAGCTTACGAAGTGTCCTCTGGACATCAAGTTTATGGAACCTCCAGTTCTCAGGAGAAGAACCCCCCCCACCACCACGAATGAGGGCAAACACATCTCCTGATTCACATGGAATTGAGACACCACCTTCAGCAGAAAGAATCGAACCGTACACAAGGATACCAAATCCTCCGTATAGGACAATTAAGGTTCCCGGCACAATAGGGCATGGATTTCTGAGACCCTCCGAGTGGCAGTGATCGCTACCAGAAATACTGTCTTGAGTGAGGTCCTTGGTGGAAGCTGAGCACAAGGGCTCGGAGCCCCTAACACTGTCCAGAGAACCAAATTGAGGTCCCACAAAGGAAAGGAAGGACAAAGTGGAGGGCGCAAATGCACCACTCCCTTCAAGAACTGAGCCACCTCCCTGTGCAGAATCAGAGAGCTGCCCTTCACCTTTCCCCAAAAGCTGGAACGTGCCGCCATCTGGACCCCCAGGGATACTAGGAGAACCCCTGATCCAGGCCCTGTTGCAGGAACCACAAAATATCGGGAACCTGAGCCCTCCAGGGGGATAGAGCCCATTCCCTGCATCAAGATTCAAAAATCCATCAGATCCTGATGTAAGCCAGGGATGTGGAGGTCTTCCTGGACTGCAGGAGGGTAGAAATCACTGCGGAGGAAAACCTGCGCTTCTCTAAGCACCGCCTTTCAATGGCCACACCTTAAGCCAAAAGGAATCCAAACCCTCCATCTCTACCAACCCCTATCAAAGAGCTCCCAACCCCTGGGCAGAGGAAAGTCACCTACCAGAAGACGCCAGAGATCAGAATACCAAGGTCTGCAGGGCCAATCCGGAGTCACCAACAAGATCAAATGAAGATGATGCATGATCATGCATGACACACAGCCCACCAGAGGCCATGGAGGGAACACAGAGCAGATTCACTACTGGCCAAGGCTAAACCAGGGCATCTAACCCCCAAAAAGCCGGATCCCTCCATCGAATGAAGCACTCTGCCTCCTCCAAGGCCACTGCCTGACTCTGGGCCCCAACCTGCCTCTTTACGTACGCCACAGGCTGCGGAGTACAGACCTGCATGGGAATGGGGTTTTGTGAGAATCCCCTCCAGGGCTGAGGGATTTCCATAGGGACGGAAGCAGATATGAACATCAGAGGTCACCTGACATAATGGCCGTGTATGTGGAAACCTCTCAGCCCACAATGCCAGGGAATTAGAGATGAGTCTTACATGTGCACACCAGATTGTTCCAAGTTTGAACTTCCATTCCTTCAAGTGAGAGAGAGAGAGAGAGAGAAGATGAGAAGGGATAACACCAGCTGGTTCAGAACAGTGTAAGCCAAAGCTAAGAAATAGGAATTTAAAAAAAAAATATATATATATAAGAAATACCACAACACAGAAATATGTGCCAAATGCTGACACAAGGTGTTCACAGTCCTGAGAGTTGGGTGAAGAGGGATGGAATCTCAGTCATCCCTACAATGGTTACCCTCGAGTGTGATGTTCCAAAAAGAGCCCTGGACCAGGATCTCCAGCTGAGGATGGTTGCTGCAATGATTGGGATGGATGAGTTGCGGTTTTGGGGGGGGGGGGGGGGCGCCCAGATCCGAAATGGGAGAAGATTTCTCTGGGCAGCTGTGAATAAAGGCTTATTATGTCAGATCCCAGCCTACATCCAACTGAGCTGGAAGCCCAAAAAAAAAAAAAAAAAGACAGAACTACCAGGCCTCCTTTCCACACATATCAGTGGGATGTGTTTCTCTGAGCAGAGCTCCCCCCCCCCTACAAATAAAATAAAATAAAACTTTGGGTCTCACTACCTCTGAGTCCTGCAGAGCCCATGTAAGCCTTCTCCTGATGATACAGTTCCCTTTGCTGTGGAGTGAGTGGCAAGATGAGCCCCTTACTATTGTACATGGTACAATAACGAATCACTTGTTCATAAGCACCTTTCATAAAGCAAATCTCTGGTTTATCCTAAGGGGGGAAAAATCAGAAATTAGAAGTAGCCCATGTATGCAATCATGTCTGTATACACAACTATATGCAAGCTGGAAGGATGCATTCTGATTAAAAAAAAACTATGGGGTCCTTTTACTAAGATGTGCTAACAGATTTAGCATGTGCTAATGATTAGCACGCACCAAATGCCGCACAGCTCACTGTAAACCTATGGTCTGCATGGCACTAATTTGTTAGCATGCATTAAATCCATTAGCACACCTTAGTAAAAGGACCCCTATATTATGTGTTTGGTTTGTTAATACTAATAAGGACCCTGGTTACCTGTGAAAGCACACAAGCAGATTCAGCGACAAGGATTAAAGAACTCAGAACACCTTTTCAGATTCTTGTGGTACATTACCAAGAATTAGCAAAGACATTATATAAATAAATAGAACTACAATAATTTTTTAAAGAAAATACTATCAAATTTTTCAATATTTTCATTAAAAAAAAAAAAAAAAAAACTATGAGTGGTCCATTGGTTTCTGGATAACTTTTTCAATGTTTCTCCTTTTGTATTATTTTTTAGTCTTTTCTTCTTTCTTTCCTCGCCCTCTCACTACATTTGCCTCCCACCTTTCTTTCCCCAACTCAAAGGTGCTTTTGTCTTATTTTGTAACAAAGTTTCTCCTTCCTTCCTCCATCAATTAATGCCTCTCTTCATCTTTCATCCTATCTCCCAACATGCCTCCTCTATCCCTCCCATCATATACCTTCTCATTCTATTTTTCACCTTCTTCTCTCTCCCCCTTCCAAGTATTTCCTTTTTTTCCCCTCCCTTCCAGTGATGCCTACACTTATTTCCTCCCTGATCCTTCTCAACCGTGCGCTCCTCCACCCTGCAGTCACCAAATTCTGGCACTGCTACAGCCAAGGTCATCAGACACTCCCACAGCTGCAGACCCCTGTGACATGAAACCTATTTTGGGGAGCATAAAGGCAGCACTAGGCTCCGAGTGATAGCCACATATTCCAAATTGTGGGGAGGATTACTGTCAGCTACAGCAACATCAGGATAGAATGGCTGCCGAATGGGGAGCAGTAGGAAAATGGGTAAAGGACAATGAAAGATGAGGGCAGGGACTACTGGAGAGTGATGCTGGACAGCTAATGAGCAGCAAGAGGGTAATTCTATAAGAAGGTGTCTGTTTTTAGGCCCCAAGAATGCACTTTTTTACAGCCTATTCTAATAAAAAAAAGTAAACATCTACCTTTCTTTACAGAATACTAATGTAAAAGGACATATATGCATAATATATTTAGGCACAAGCACTTACAGCAGCCATACAGCTTGGGTAAATGCTTGCACCTAGACAGCTGAACACATATATAGCACGCTTGTGCCCAGCCCACACTCCACATAAACTCTACCCAAGTGCAAAGTACACAACATCAAAGACTGGCACATACTTACAGCATTGCGTGTACCCAAAATACTGTCATTTACACACAAGTGCATTCATCACTTGTAGATGGCTAGAATACTGGCATTTATACATGCACTTACTGCCTAAATCCAAGTGGCCCCTTGTAGAATTACCCCCAAAATATAAGGCAGGAGGGAGAAAGCAGAACTTAGGTGATTGGGTGGGGAGCAGTAAAAGCCAGGTTGCCTGATTCTGAAACACAAATCAAGTTCTGCATCAAACCAAGGGTCTTCAGTCTAACTTCTGATCAGAAGTAATGTCTGCAATTGTTGGTCTAGGACATGCAAATTAACGAGTACAAGTCAGGCAAAAAAGACAGTCATTTAAATCATGCAAAAAAATATTTTATTTTATTATATTTTTTAAAATTCCTGTGTGTGTTAAATTGATTATGCTCTTTGATGTGCTTGAATCCTTCCTGTGTTTTATGGATTTCCCTTCTGGTTGTTTGTATGGTTTGTAAACTGCATTGACCTCACCAATGTAAAAGCAGTATATTAAGTAATTCAATAAACATAAGGATCCAACTCACAAAGGAAACGCTTTTAATTACTGAATATTCAAGAACTCCTCCTACAGCTTTTAGCAATTGTTAAAGTTTTCTTTTAATCGTTTTTCTTTTTCTTCAACAATTGTTTTTAAAAGAAATGTATTGCTCTGTATTCTGCAGAATCTCTTGTAGAAGAAAGAAAATAGTGTATTTTATTTTCAAACACAGCTGAGATAATTCTTCCTGCTTTGGAAGAAGCACCCTGGAGAAACCCAGAGTCCTCATACCTCATAAGCATAAAACTTATTTCTCCAAACTAGGGGTCCCCAAATCTGGTAATTAAGCATCACAACCCAGCATGGTTTTCAAGACATCCACAGTGAATATGTACAAGATCTACTTCCATGTATTGTCTCTACTATATGCCAATACCCCTTATACACATTTACAGAGTGAACTTCTGAAATCCCACAATGAGTTGGAGCCTTTGAAGATGTTTAGGGATCCCTGCTTCAAACTGATCCTTAGATAGCAATGCGTGCATATGATAAATAAAAGTGTTACTAAAACAAAAGTGCAAGAGTAGCCTACAGGTTAGATTACTGGGCTGACAAAGCAAGGCTAGTTCAAATCCTGTTGTTGCTCCTTGTGATCTTGGGAAATTCACTTAATTCTCCATTGCCTCAGGTACAAACTTAGATTGTAAGTCCTCCAGGAACAGAGGAATTCCTAGAGGGGCATAATCGAACCGGGCACCCAAGTTTTCCTGAGGCCGTCCTGGCAGGGCGTCCATGCGAAGGGGCGGGGAAACCCGTATTATTGAAACAAGATGGGCGGCCATCTTTCGTTTCGATAATACGGTCGGGGACGCCCAAATCTCAACATTTAGGTCGACCTTATAGATGGTCGACATAAATGTTGAGATGGTCGACCTTAGAGATGGTCGTCCCCGGTTTTCGGCGATAATGGAAACCAAGGACGCCCATCTCAAAAACAACCAAATCCAACTCATTTGGACGTGGGAGGAGCCAGCATTCGTAGTACACTGGTCCCCCTGACGTGCCAGGACACCAACCGGGCACCCTAGGGGGCACTGCAGTGAACTAACTGATGCACTAACTCAGGGGTAGGCAACTCCGGTCCTCGAGAGCCACAGGCAGGTCAGGTTTTCAGGATATCCACAATGAAATTGCATTAGCTCCATGGTATGCAAATCTATCTCCTGCATATTCATTGTGGATATCCTGAAAACCTGACCTGCGGCTCTCGAGAACCGGAGTTGCCTACCCCTGCACTAACTGAACGGAAAAAGCCCTTCCCTTAGCGATTCGGAAAGGAACGGGCATGCAAGAAGGAAATCGTATGCAAATGAACTGCTCATTATTAGCTCATTTGCACATGATTTTCTTCCTAAGGATGGGAAGCCAGTGCAGAACAGCCAAGCATTATGCATGGCTGCTCTGTGCTTGCCAAAGACGGCTTCTTACATGCAGACAAGCTGCGTGTATAATAGCCGTCTACAACCTTAAATAAATTGCTGTCTACAACCTTTGAAAAATACAACCTTTTCTACAACCCTAGAAAAATACAAGTCCAGGTGAAAATGTCCAAGTGCTCGTCAGGGACTTTTTTTTTTTTTTTTAAGAGTATGGGTGAAGGACGTCCTTCGCTATGCCTCCGTCCCTGCAATGGCAGTTGAGGACGTCCAAAATGTGGATGTTTTTGTGAGAAGGACATCCATGCCTGGATGTTTCTGTGAGAAGGACGTCCATGCCTTTGCTATGCCTCTGACACCCCCTTTATTTATTTGGATTTTGGATCACAAGTGGCAGCAGTGGGATTTGAACCGGCCACCTCTGGATTGCAAGACCAGTGCTCTAACCACTAGACCACTCCTCCACTCCCTTGAAATTTGGCTGTCCCTGTGTGTGTGTGTGGGGGGGGGGGGGGGGGGACAGTTCAGGACGTCCAAAATGTTTGAAAGAAGGACATCCATGCCTTCGCTATGCCTCCGCTGACACACACATACCACACTGCTGCGAT
Source organism: Microcaecilia unicolor (assembly GCF_901765095.1). Lineage (NCBI taxonomy): Eukaryota > Metazoa > Chordata > Amphibia > Gymnophiona > Siphonopidae > Microcaecilia > Microcaecilia unicolor. Next base: position 268,218,814 of record NC_044031.1, on the reverse strand, counting down.
GGACCCGAGTATGACATTGCAGGCTGGCAAATAAAGTTTTTAAAGTTGTTTTTTTCGGGGTGGGAAGTGGTTAGTGACCACTGGGCGAGTAAGGGGAGGTCATCCCCGATTCCCTCCAGTGGTCATCTGGTCAGTTCGGGCACCTTTTTGAGGCTTGGTCGTAAGAAAAAATGGACCAAGTAAAGTCGCCCAAGTGCTTGTCAGGAATGCCCTTCTTTTTTCCATTATGGGTCGACAACGCCCATGTGTTAGGCACACCCCAGTCCCGCCTTCGCTAGGCCTTCGACATGCCCCCAGGAACTTTGGTTGTCCCCATGACAGGAAGCAGTTGGGGACACCCAAAATCAGCTTTCGATTATGCCGATGTGGGCGACGCTGAGAGAAGGATGCCCATCTCCCGATTTGTGTCGAAAGATGGGCGCCCTTCTCTTTCGAAAATAAGCCTGCTAGTGTACCTGTACTCATCTTTAGCCACTATTGAAAATGGTGTGAGCTAAACCCAAATAAAGAAAGAAAGAAGACATGCTATCAACCTTGAAAATGCTGAAAACTGTATTCTAGCTCATGAACAGCAACAGTATGTTGCATATTTTGGGATCTGCTTACAAATTACTCAATCATCACTAATAGTAGGTCATCAAACAATGACTTAGGCCCAGATGCACTAAACCTTAACGACCCTTTTAACGGCCCTTTACTGACCCTTAACGAAGAAATTTTCAACCGTAGCATGCATCAAAGGCCATTTTCCGACGAGGCCAGCAGCTAAAGAAAAGGGAATGCAAACGAGAAACTACCATTGAAATGTGGACAATTCGGAATGCACTAACCATATTGCAACGAATCATCTACCGTCAGAAATTTAACGTGAGCTCAGACCTGTTATTAAGGCCTAAGCTGTCATCTCCCCGCTGCCCCCTGCACCATAAAAATCATGTTTAAAAAGAAAAGTGAGCTTCCCGCTTCCCTCTGCCTAAAATAAAAAATGAAACTAACATCAAAAAAGGATCGGGAGGGGGCAAAGGCGCTCATCAGGAGCGTCCTGTATGGACGGCCTTGCCCCCTCCCCACCCCCCGCCCGAGGTCGCCACTGCTCCCCGCTTCTCCCTGTATGAAATAAAAACTCTTAAAATAAAAATCCAACTTTCGCAGCGCCAGGCCCCCCTCCCTTCCTGTCTCTCTCTTCTCCCACCACTGCTCCGCCTCCCGCCATTGTCCGCCTCCGTGCCCCGCCCCCCTGAGTTCGTCGCCGCCACACCCCCTCCACCGGACCCCCCCCCCCCCGCCTTAATGGCCGGTGCAGCGCCTCTCACCTGTGTTTGAAGGCGCTGCACGGGATGAAACAACTGATCGTTGATCGCTTCTGCCTCCACCGACGTCTCTCTCCTTCTTCCTGTGCCCGCCCTCCTCTGACGTAAGTTACCTACGTAGATAACCTACGTCAGAGGAGGGGAGCGGCGGCGACGAACTCAGGAGAGCGGGGCACGGAGGCGGACGATGGCGGGAGGCGGAGCAGTGATGGGAGAAGGAGAAGAGAGAGACAGGAAGGGGAGGGGGGGCCTGGCGCTGCGAAAGTTGGATTTTTATTTTAAAAGAGTTTTTATTTCATACAGGGAGAAGCAAGGAGCAGCGGTGACCTCGGGCGAGGGGGGGGGGGGGCAAGGCCGTCCATACAGGACACTCCTAATGAGCGCCTTTGCCCCCTCCTGATCCTTTTTTGTTGTTTGTTGAGATATTTTATGCAGGGGAAAGCGGAGAACCACGTGTTTTTTTGTTGTTGCTGTTTTGGACGTTTGTGGCATGCGCAGAGCAGCCAGCATAATGCTTGGCTGCTCTGCGCATGCTTTAGGGGCCGATTACCAACGGGGATTACGAATCTTTGATACATTGTACTTTTCAATACCGCACCGAACATGTGCGACTTGTTTTTTTGGTGCATGCTTCGTTTTTTCAAATTCGTTAAGGACTTTAAAGTTTTAGATTTTTTTACGAATGGTTGATGCATCTGGGCCTATGACCTTTAAAAATCTAACCACAATATACTTTTCTAATCTGCTGCATGTTAGCAATATAAAAAAAACCAAAACCCTGATATCAGTTGACAATCCCCTCAATATATCACATATGTACATGGCCTAATTCCAAACATTATTCACCCTTAGCCAATAGGGCATGCAATGCTAATCTGGTTCTGTAACTGAGCTTAATTCCTTACACAAAATATTATTAATTGGCTACAATCATTAAAATGTAGCTGGTAAAGGTAAATAAACTGCAATCATAACTTTTTTGTGGGACATATTTATTATATTCTCAGCTCCTAAGAAGCTTCCCTATATAAACTACAGGCATCACTGCAATGATCTGTAAAAATTATACATTTATATGAAGTTTCAAGACTGACTTATTTTCCCCTTTGGTATTTTCTCACATCCTTCTGTACTGCCAGTGGAACTCAAGCGTTGAGTTTCACTTGTCATTTCCTGATATTTAAAAGAGGTAAAGTGAAGGCTTGGCAACAGAGTTTCATTTTATTTATTTGTCGTTTCTCCCCTTTAGCTTCTTCTTCCCCACTAGCAACAGCTGAAAACCAAGCACAGCAGACAAAGCCTTATAGACCAAGAAGAAAGTGGAACTCATCCAATGCTGCTGCTCCTGCTACAGGGAGTCAGACTGGAAACTTGTAGGTTTTGTTTATTCTGAAATTAGAGGGGTATGAGCTCATTCAGATGGATTTTTGATTGTTTTATTTCTTCTTTTAACTACTTACGACAGTAACAGAAATTGCAATATAAACATTCCAGCACAGGGTATTCCAGGAAATGCCTTTAGTGCATGCCAGGGTATACTACTTGCTCGTTAATGGCTCATTGATTGCTCGTTAAGTTTAGTGCATCTGGCCCTCAGCTGGGTTACTTCAGTGACCATCCTGGACTAGGGGGCCTGGCTCCATTTAAAACCTTGCACTAACCACAACTGCCCAGTCTATTTATGCTTTCTGTGGTTGAGGGGAGCCCACAATGTTTTGGCTGTTCTTATTCACCATGTTTCCTTCTGGAAGATTTTCCATATAGTTTGTGTGTGTCTTGTTTAAGTTTTCAGTTTGATTGATTTTGTTTGTTTTGAAACATTTTATAGATGGGTTTTATTGTAAATCACCTTGTTGTTACTGAAGGGCAGTATAATCAAATATATTTAACGTCTGAGCTCCCCCCCCCCCCCCCCCCCCTGTGCGGGCTGAGTATGCTGCCTTCACAACATTCCCAGTTGGTCTGGGAAGCAGAAGTCGCAAACCAGGAATCAAACCTGAAACCTACTATATGGTAGTGCACAGCATTTATTATCTGGATCACCACCTGAACCTGCTCTTACCCTCCCCCTCAATGCCCCTCTGCCTTATATAGCGAAGATACTTACCTGTAGCAGGTATTCTCCAAGGACAACAGGCTGATTATTCTCACACATGGGTTGGCGATCCGCTCTGGCCCAGGAATCGGCACAGGACATAGCAAAAAATTAAAAGATTTGCCAGAACCTTCTGGCGCGCGTGCGGTGGTGCACTACGCACGCGCAGACTGACTTCCCGCCTGCCATGTGCGCGCATTCCTAAGTTCAAAAATATAAAGAAATAACTCCAAGGTGACGTGGGTGGGATTGTGAGAATAATCAGCCTGCTGTCCTCGGAGAATACCTGCTACAGGTAAGTATCTTCGCTTTCTCCGAGGACAAGCAGGCTGAACAATTCTCACACATGGGGTATCCCTAGCATCTAGGTTCACCCAAAACAATAAACAATGGCCAACTGGGCCTCACAACGGCGAGGACATAACTTAGATTAACCTAAAACTATATACAACTAATTGAGAGTGCAGCCTGGAACAGAACAAAACGGGCCTAGGGGGGGTGGAGTTGGATTCTAAACCCAAACAGATTCTGCAGCACCGACTGCTCAAACCGACTGTTGCATCGGGTATCCTGCTCAAGGCAGTAGTGCAATGTGAATGTGTGGACTGAAGACCACGTTGCAGCTTTGCAAATCTCTTCAATGGAGGCTGACTAAGTGAGCCACCGACGCAGCCATTACTCTGACGTTATGAGCTGTGACATGACCCTCCAGAGTCAACCCAGCTTTGGCATAAGTGAAGGAAATGCAATCTGTTAGCCAATTGGAAATTGTGCATTTTCCGATGGCAACTCCCCTCCTGTTGGGATCAAAAGCAACAAACATTTGGGCGGACTGTCTGAAGGGCTTCATCCACTCCACGTAAAAGACCAATGCTCTCTTGCAGTCCAAGGTGTGCAAGTTGCTTTCGCTAGGGTGCACATGAGGAAGGGGAAAATAAAGTTTGCAAGACAATTGATTGGTTTAGATGGAGCTCCTACACCACCTTCGGCAGGAACTTAGGGTGCATGCAGAGGACTACTCTGTTGTGATGAAACTTAGCATAAGGTGCACCCACTACTAGGGCCTGAAGCTCACTGACCCGACGAGCTGAAGTAACAGCCACCAAGAAAATGACCTTCTGGGTCAAGTACTTCAGATGGCAGAAATTCAGTGGCTCAAAAGGAGCTTTCATCAGCTGAGTGAGAAAGACATTGAGATCCCATGACACTGGCAGAGATTTGACAGGGGGCTTTGACAAAAGCAAACCTCTCATGAAGCGAACAACTAAAGGCTGTCCAGAGATAGGCTTACCCTCTACACGCTGATGATAAGCACTGATTGCACTAAGATGAACTCTTACTGAGTTGATCTTGATACCAGACTCTGACAAGTGTAGAAGATATTCAAGAAGGGTCTGTGTAGGAAAAGATAGAGGATCTACGGCCTTGCTATCACACCAGATGGCAAACCTCCTCCATTTGAAACAGTAACACCTCTTAGTGGAATCTTTCCTAGAAACAAGCAAGACCCGGCAGACACCCTCCGAAAGACCCAAGGAAGTAAATTCTAGGCTCTCAACATCCAGGCTGTGAAAGCCAGAGTGTCACGTTTTCAAAGCAGGAAACTGGGTTGTGCGCCCTTGGGCCACTGCTGAGGAGCGGCAGCGGCAGGCAAAACCACCCCACACCGGAGACTAGGCAGAACAGGACTGGAACGCCGGACTGGAGTTGCAGCAGAGGCAAACAGGCAGGACTAAAGCAGAGCAGGGACCCTTAAACTTCACCTGCACTTGGCCACTTTTCACCACGAGTTGAGCTCCTGGCTCCAGGTGGCCAGCAGGACTTTGCAGGACAGGGCAGGGGCTGGATACCAACAGGCAACACACAACAGAGTAGGACTAAAAGCTGCCAATGCAGCCACAAAACAAGAAACACAAACAGATAAGGATTAGGACTGAAAGCTGCCAGGCAGCCACTAAACAGGAAACACAGAACCAAGCACTAGACACAGACTACAGACCAGAAACCAGACAAGGAAATAAGCAATAAAACCTAAACTAAACTACACACAGAGTAACTAGAAACAGACAAGAATCAAGGCAAGAAACCAGACTGAGCAGAAGTGCAAACAGCACCCCAACAAACCTCAGGGCCTTACGCGATGCAAAGGCAAAGCAGAAAGGTTTCAAACTAGCTAATAAGCCCAGCAGCAGCTGAGGCTCAAGCTGCAGCAATCACCAGAAAACTACTGGTGCTGTGCAGGTTCAATCCAAGCAAGCAAGTCTGGCAGCCCGGAAGATCCGGCCCGGACTGGGCTGAAATCTGGAACGGATGACAGAACACAGAATCTAATGCAGCCAGCACACAAAGACAGAGATAGAACTAACTCACAAAGAACAGACGGAAGCCAGCTCAGAAGCTGACCGCCGGAAATACGGTGAGTTTGAGAGGGGTCACGGCCACAGACGTGACACAGAGACTGGAGGTTGGGATGTTGAAGCGATCCCTCGTTCTGGGTGAAGGAGGTCGGAAAACACTCCAATCTCCACGGTTCTTTGGAGGACAACTTCAGAAGAAAAGGGAACCAAATCTGATGAGGCCAGTAGGGTGCGATCAAGATCATGGTTACACGGTCCTGCTTGAGTTTCAGCAAAGTCTTTCCTACTAGAGGTATGGGACAATATGCATACAGAAGGCCTGTCCCCAATGGAGGAGAAAGGCATCTGACGCTAATCTGTCGTGGGCCTAAAGCCGGGAACAGAACTGAGGGACCTTGTGATTGATTTGAGTGGCAAAAAGATCCACAGAGGGGGTGCCCCACGTTCGGAAGGTCTTGCAGACAAAGCCCATATTAAGCGACCACTTGTAAGGATGCATTACCCTGCTTAGCCTGTCGGCCAGACTGTTGTGTACGCCTGCCAGATAAGTGGCTTGGAGAAACATGCCGTGACGGCGCGACCAAAGCTACATATGGATGGCCTCCTGACACAGAGGGCGAGATCCGGTGCCCCCCTGCTTGTTGGCGTGGTACATCGCAACCTGATTGTCTGTTTGAATTAAGATGATTTGGTTGATCTGAAGACCTGTTTCCTGGAAGGACCAGGCTCCCTGAGTGTGAAGCCCATCTACATGAGCTCCCCACCCCAGGAGAGATGCATCCATCGTCAGCACTTTCTGCGGCTGAAGAATTTGGAATGGTCGTCCCATGGACAAATTGGTCCAGATTGTCCACCACGGAAGAGAGTTGCAAAAGTCGGTGGACAGTTGGATCACATCTTCTAGATTCCCCGCAGCTTGAAACCCCTGAGAAGCTAGGGTCCAATGAGCAGATCGCATGTGTACACGTCCCATGGGTATAACATGAACTGTGGAGGCCATGTGCCCAAGAGTCTCAACATCTGCCGAGCTGTGACTGAAAGTACTGCGTTCCCAGCCGAAATCAAAGATACATTCCGATACTTCCAGCTCACAGGAAGTGAGTATATGCATCCTTCAAGTCCAGACAGCATAGTCAATCGTTTTCCTGAATCATGGGAAGAAGGGTGCCCAAACTAGAAATTTGTTCAGGTCCCTTAGATCTAGGATGGGACGCATCCCCCCTGTTTTCTTTTGAACAAGGAAGTACCTAGAATAGAATCCCAGCCCTTCTTCCCCTGGTGGAACGGGTTTGACCGCATAGGCCTTTAGAAGGGCGGAGAGTTCCTCTGCAAGCACCTGCCTGTGCTGGAAGCTGTATGAATGAGCTCCCGGTGGGCAATTTGGAGGTGTGAATTCCAGATTGAGGGTGCATCCTAACTGGACTATTTGAAGAACCCACCAGTTGGAGGTAATGAGAAGCCACCTTTGGTGAAAAAACATTAACCTTCCCCCAACCAGCAAGTCGTCCGGCACGGACACTGTTACAGTGGCTATGCTTATCTAGAGCCAGTCAAAAGCCCATACCTGGCGTTTGCTGAGGAGCAGCAGGAGCCTTGGGTGCATGCTGCTGATGGGAACAAGCACGCTGGGGCTGATTCTGAGTAGGTTGGTGGGACGCTGGAGTGTGCCTACACCTAGCATAGGACTAGGGAGCACGCCGCAACCCCCTAAAAAACATCCTAGTTGAAGAGGATGTAGCAGAAGGTGCCCGGCAGGAGAGAGAAGCCATAGCATCTGTGTGATTTCTTGGTCGACCAGGTCTTCTACCTTCTCTCTGAAAAGGTTATCCCCCCAGCAAGGTACATCTGCCATCCTCTGCTGGATGGAATGGTCCAAGTCAGAGACACGCAGCCGTTAGAGTCTGCGCATCGCTATACCCTGAGCAGAAATTCTGGACGCCACATCAAAAGTGTTGTATGCGCCCCTGGCCAGGAATTTACGACACACCTTCTGCTGCCTGACCACCTGGTGAAAAGGTTCTGCCTGCTCTGGAGGGAAGGCATCGACCAAAGTAGACAGCTGCCTCATCAAGTTTCACAAATGAATGCTTGTGCTGGTAAGATTGGATACAAAAAGAATCCAAGGTCCTAGCTTCTCTGCCTGTGGGCGCTGAGGCATAGTCCCTAGTACTCTTGGCTCTCTTGACGGCGGAATCCACCACCATGGAGTTATGGGGTAACAGAGGTTCACCGTGGATCCGATACTGAGAATCAGTCTTCTTAGGGAGCATGGGGCCAGACAGAGGGAACAACCAATTTTGAATAAGGACTTCCCGAAGTACCTTATGCAAAAGAGCAGTTACTGCCTCCTTAGGTGGACAGGTGTAGTCCAGGACCTCGAGCATCTCAGCCCTGGGCTCATCCTCCATGTCTGCAGGGAATGGAATGGCCTCAGCCATTTCCCACACAAATGATCAAGGCTCTCAGGAGGAATCAGTCTCCTTTCAGGTGGAGGGAAAGGTTCAGAGGGAATCCCAAAGGACTCAGAGGAAAAGTACCTGGGATCTTCCTCTGGCTCCCACGAGTACTCCTCCTCAGTATTGGAAAGCACCTCTCTCAGGGTTCTCGGAGACTGAGCCGGCCTCAATGGTGATGTCGAGGGGCAGAGGCCCGCATGGACTGTGGTGAAGCTTCCTCCACCAACATCGATGGGGAGTCAACCTAGGTGGCAGCAGATACCGGAGCCGCAAGCGGCACTGAGCTCGGAGACCTCGCCGCAAGTAGAGGGCCAGACGCCGCTTAAGCAGACAACATGGCAGGCACAAACACCCCCAATGCCGAAGCACACTGGCGCAGCAGTACTTCCAGAAGCTCTGGAAGCAAAGCCCAGATGCGCTCGTCGAAAGCCGCCATCAGAGAAGGCTGCAGGGCCAATGGAGCAGTCAGTGGCAGAATCTGCTAAGGCTCGGGAGCAGGAACCGGATTGCTGAGAGGCCGACGCGTTGGCACCTCCTGTACGGAGGGGGAGTGGTCCTCCCGGCACCAACGCTTCTCAGGTGCTCTCGGCACTGTGAAACGAGAGGGAACGGTGTTGGTGCTTCTTAGCCGTCGCTCGATGCACCTCACTGAGACTCCTCGGTGCCGACGTCGAATCCCCATGTCGCCTCGGGGTTGGGTCCGACGATGGACGGTCCCGGGGGCCTGACAGCAGGAGGCATCGAGACAGGTGGAGACCCACTCGATACCTCATTGCTCCCAGCGTGTCGGCTTCTCCGCAGCCATGCCTACCTCCGCTCCCGACGTCAATGTGTCCCTCGATGTCAACGTTCCAATGCCAAAGGACCGGACCGAGCACCAAAAAGTTTCTCTCTGGGCTTCTCGAGCAAGTTGAGTCCTTTTCTTCATACGAAGACAAAGGACACAATGAGATGGGCTATGGTCGAGCCTAAGGCACTGGATACACCAAGAATGGGTATCTGTACCTGAGATGGTCTGGTTGCACAGAGTACAACATTTGAAGCCGCTGGGAGTCTTCGATGACATGGAAGGGAAGCCCGCACCTGCAAAAATCAAACGGCTCGATTGTGCCAAGAAAAAGGGCGATACCCGACTGCATGGCCTAAAAGACGGCCGCTATCGAAAAAGAAAGGAAACTTAAAGAGGGAAAAACAAAACTAAAAAAAAATAAAGGGAAAACCTTTTTTTTTTTTTTTTTTAAACAGAATTAAATGAAAACCAAATGAAAAATACGCTTTAAAATTAAAGAAGGCTCTTTCCCGGGCGCGAAGAGAGGAGGCACAGAAAAAGCTGTCGCTCCTTGCGCAGAAGAAAAGAAACTGCAGTCCGAGCATGCATGGTGCACCACTGCTTGCGCACCAGAAGGCTCTGGCAAATCTTTTTATTTTTTGCCATGTCCTTTGCCGATTCCCAGGCCAGCGCGGATCGCCGACCCATGTGTGAGAATAGTTCAGCCTGCTTGTCCTCAGACAAATCTATATTCCTGTCCTTGCCCCTACCAAATTCAAAAGAGGCACACGTGCTGCACTGCAGTGTCTGAAGGAAAGGAGTCCTGGAGAACTGGGGAACTGTTATTGAGCCCCAGTACTTTGGGTAGAAACCTAAGTTAGCAGGTATGCCAGCAACTCCTCCTTCACAGGATGCTCTGAAAGTTACCAAAGCATTGCTCTCAACACAACCTACCAAAGCACTGCTCTCAACACAACCTGCCAAGTGAATCTGAACTTCACTAGCGATCAAATTAGGATTTCAAATGTTGCAACATCCAGTGTAATCACCTGGCCACCAGAGCAGCCTATTAGCAAATTATTCTAATAAAGGATTTGTGCATAATCTTTTGAAAGTTAGAGCACTATACCTGCTGTTTTCTATGGACACACTTGACAGCCATCCATTTTTGCTCTGAGCTGAAAGGATACTCAGCTCTTCTTATGTAATCATGCCGAAGACCCTCGAGACCCATCTGCATATGATTTAAGAACATAAAACAGGCCATTTGAAACATGTGTTCACTTCAAGGTCTCTGTTTCTCACTCAGAATTTTTAATACAGTCCCTTTCAATAGCATTCTAGAAATTCCATATCAGCATTTCTCCTTATGAACTGTGTAAGAAAATGAGCTCCCATTTCTCATCTTGGTCATCTGTTGTGTCCTGCTTTACAGACCAGTACCTTATATTTGACAAGTGAAGAATGAAAGGGTAGGAAACATAATATGATTTCTTCAGTACATTCTTGAAAACTAGTCAGCTGTCCCCTAGTTTGATTCTATCAGGTATTTCTGTTGATGTCAATGTAACCCTATCACCACAAAAATGAGGGTAATCTACTGAAAACTCATTTTATACATCCAAAAATTCACAGTTGTAATCTCAACTGTACATAGTCTTAGAAGCAATTAAGTAACTTGATATTGGAATCTATGGAACATGTTTCTCAAGCTCTGTTGTGTGCTATTACCAAAGAGGGCCTATCATAAAAAAGCAGCAGCCACAGTAAATAAAGCATGTTATCATGCAATGTGATTTCATAAATAAAAACCTAGGCCTCAATTTTTGCCTCATAATTTAATTACCATAAAGCTGTGCAGAACAGTATGGGAGAGGATGAAACAGCCTACTGATAGAACACACACAGGCTTTGTGTTTTCTCATTTTACTCCTTGCACCATATTTGACTTGACAAGAATTGTCCAATGCACTTCAAGCACCAACCATATAGCAGTGTGCAATTATACTAACAATCATTAGCCTTTCAATCCACCAAATCAATATTGTGTGGCTGACATAAGAGCTTATGAAAATTTTACTGAAAGATTACAAGTCCAATAAAAATACTTATGCTGAAAATACTCCTCCATATTTTAAAATATTTGTCTTGTTGCACAATGATGAAAACACAAATATCTGTCACTTACCTTCATTGACAGAGCGATTAATGCCCCCTCAGTTGGCTTTCCCATTAACGTATTGTTTCTAATTTCAGCATCATTGCACACACAGCCTGCCTGAAAGATGAGCAAAAATCCACAGCAATGAAGCCAGCGCATTATGCTACTCATATAATAAGTTAGGGTTTATTAGTGCAAGAGTAGTTTACCTCAACAATTTTGCTTAAAGACAGATTACATAATCCATGGATAACATCACCATTGCTCATCACGTCTCCAAATCGATTATAGCCTACTCCTGTGACCTATAAGGACAAAGAGAATGATTTTTGATCTGATAAATGCAATATTTCACCCATTTCAGCACAGGAATAAATGCTGTGACCAAACTGCAGACTTTGGTAGGAATCACAAACGGATTCACATCTTCTGAACAGCTTTTCCACAACTGAACATCGTCCACCCAAATTGTGGCATACAAATAGTCAAGTGTTAGAACACTGCTTTTATGTTTCAACTGTTTTTTATTATGAAAGAAATCAACATATCCACATCTTATAGACATTATAGAACTAATACAAGTATTTTTTTGTTCCTCCATTATCTTGTAACAGCATAATAAAACAATAATTATCTTACACAAGGATAGTGTGTTTCTTTTTCTTTCTCTGTGTGTTTCATTAATTTGTATTATCCATGAATTCAACAGAACATTGCATTATTGTCAACATCTAACATAACCAAATATTGTGCCACCTTCATTATCCGATATTAGTACAACAAATCCATTATTAGTTCCCACCATAGTATAATGTTGCATTCTTCCATCCTTATACCTACTATTTCCCTTTCCCCCTTCCCACCCTCCCTGCCCTCTTATTCTTCATGGTTCCCCCTGTAACCTATAAAATTCCCCATACTTTCCAGTATCGCATAAAGTCCACTCATAAGGTATTAATAATCAGACTTCGCCCTTTCTGCGTCATTTTTTCCAAGTAGCATCCCCAGATTTTAAGAAATCTCGTTTTTCTTTTATCATTTCCTTTAGCCTCTTTTGCTTCCCAAACCAACAATTGATGTACCTGATTACGCCAATGCCAGAAATTTGGCGGGTTGTGTGTAGTCCAGTGCTGCATAATACATTTCCTTGCTATCAAACATAATTTGCGCTTTAGCAATACTTTATCTGCATTTAAACTCGATTGTACCTCCTTCATATCCAATATGAGATGTAATGGATTCATATCTACTCTACTACATAACATACCTGTAAGATAGTTAGTTATTTGTCTCCAATATCGTTGTATTAATACACACTTCCACATCGCATGATAAATGGAGTTCTCGGCATTATGACATTTTACACAAAGAGCTGTTTCTATACCCCCTGCTTTATACAATTGAACCTGTGTAAAGTATGCCCTGTGTATCATTCTAAATGCACATTCCCTATAATCATTTCCCCCTATCAGGCATGGAATACTTTTGATTTGTGCCATTATATCCCAGGATTGCAAGTTCCTTCCCATATCTTTTTCCCATTTCTGTTTCAATAAAGTCATCTCCTTCGCAGGAGTTAGGCTCCATAGTCTCTGATATAATTGCGATATAGAAGGGGCATTTTCTGTAATTTCCTCAAAGAAGGTAATAATTTTATTACCTAACCTAATTATAAGTGCTTCTTTATTTAAATTTTGTATGTAATGTTTAAGCTGATAGTGCGCATAAGTATCTTGCCATCCAGGTTCTTCTTGATGAAGCAGCTGCGGCAGTGGCTTAATATCCCCATTCTCTCCTAGTACGTCTGCCAGGGTTTCCACACTTATCTTTCCCCAGTCATCAAAGATTTTGTTCTCCATTCCTGGTTGGAAGGCCGGATTCCCTCTAATACTTATTAACTCCGTTATTCTCGAGTCTCCGCCTAATAGTTTGCCTATAAATTTCCATACCTCTCTCATGGGTTTAAGTAAAATATTGTGCCTAATTCTAGGAGGAGTTTCCCCGCTCCGCAAATGCATTAGGGTAGTAAAGTGATATGGGTTAAATAATGCATCTTCCATCTCTATAGGTGTATAGTCGGAAGCATGAAATAATCTATCTCTCACCAGTCGCAATAAACATGCCATATTATAATATTTAAGATTGGGAATTCCCAAACCCCCCTGTCTCCATCCTCCCAACATGTATTTTTGTTGTATTTTAGCTTTTTTCTTAGCCCAACAGAATCTGAGCAGCATTCGGTATAAGCGCTTTATATCTTTCTGCAACAGGGCTATTGGTAAGATCTGCAACATATATAACCATCTCGGTAAGATCACCATTTTAAGAAGGTTGATCCTCCCTATGAGCGAGAGTGTTAGCGTGCCCCATGATGCCAACTGCTGTACTGTCTGTTCCAGTAATTTTTCAACATTTAAATGATATAGCTCTTTTGGTCTGGCCGGCAACTGTATACCCAAATATACAAAAGATTTATGTGCCTGCTTCAAAGGGAAATCTCCCCCCCATAACTCGTGTATGTCCACATTAATTTGAAGCGCTTCTGACTTGTCTATATTCAGTTTGAAACCCGAATAATCTCCATATTCTCTGAAAATTTGTAAAAGATTCTCTAGAGTATCTTTTGGCTTCGTAATAATCATTAACAAGTCATCCGCAAATGCAGCTATCTTAAATTCCTGATTTTTAATATGTACCCCTGTTATCGCTGCACAATCATGTATGTCTCTAATTAATGGGTCTAATTGAAGTGCAAATAACAGAGGCGACAAAGGACAACCTTGTCTAGTTCCCCTAGTGATCTGAATTTCCCCCGATATATTTCCATTTACCAGCACTTGTGCCCTTGGGTTATGATATAGTGCTCTAATTGCCTGCACAAAGGTGCCATTAAATCCATATTTCTGTAGCACCGAGTATAGAAAGGGCCATTCCACTCTGTCGAATGCTTTTTCTGCGTCGAAGCTGATCATCACAGCTTGTTCTTTGGAGTGACCTAGTCCTTCCAATGACGCCAAAATATTCCGCAAGTTTTTTGTACTTGTTCGCCCTTGGACAAAACCCACCTGTGCTGGATGAATTAGATGAGGCAATATCCCTCCTAATCTTTTGGCCAATATTTTTGCAAATAATTTTGCCTCTTGATTAATTAGGGAAATGGGTCTATATGATGTAACCAACTGTTCATCTCGTTTTGGTTTAGGAAATACTACTATCCTAGCTAAATTCATATTATCAGACAAGGCCCCCTTCTCTATCCAGTCATTGAACATTTCAGTCAAGGTAGGGAGAATCGAGTCCCCCATCATCTTATAAAATTCTGCTTTAAAACCGTCTGGACCTGATGCCTTGCCTGATTTACTTTGTTTGATTGCCCATCCTACCTCGTCTTCACTAATCCTAGCATTTAGCCGCTTTCTGTCTCTACTTTGCAGCCTCGGAATGTGAACACCCTCTAAGTAAGACTCCCCCTGTAGCTCGTCTTGATCTGCCCTCTTATAAAGTTCTTGATAAAAATTTTGAAAAGCTTGTCGAATTTCTTTATTAGAGTGTATGAGTTTCCCATTTTTTTGTTTAATAGTTGTTATATTTCGGGAATTAACCTTAGATGCTATAAGTCGAGCTAAATATTTGCCCCCTTTATTCCCGTGCTTGTAAAGTTGAAAGCGATAGTAGGCCTGAGATTTCACTTCTCTCTCATGTAGTTTGGCATTTAAAGTTGCTTGTATGGTCAGAATCTCTTGTCTGATATCATTACTAGGGTTCATACCGTATTGGCGGTGTAATTTACCTAAAAGTTGTTCTAGTCTCATTATTTCTCTGTCTCTCATTCGTTTATAGTGCGTGACATAGCTAATTATTTCCCCCCGCAACACCGCTTTCGCTGCTTCCCAGTAAGTGCTGATCTCATCCACTGAGCCTTCATTAAAATGCTTAAATTCTGCCCATTTAGCATGTAAAAGCTCCCCAAATCTTGCATCTTTAATTAAGTATGTTGGAAACGTCCAGCTTTTTAGCAAGTCTTCATCCTCTCCTCCCTTCCATGTCATTCCGACCACTGAATGATCCGATATGACACAGGGATCTATGTGTACCTCAGTAATGTCTGTTATTATAGTTCGTGATACCAGCAAGTAATCAATTCTTGATGCTGACCCATGTGCTCTAGATTGGTGTGTGTATTCTTTCTCCATAGGATGCAAGGTGCGCCAGACATCTATTAAATCTAATATTTCACATAAATCCGGTAGACCCCTAGTATCTATTTTTCTTATCTCCTTAGGCGGATGCGATCTATCCATATTCGGGTCCCAAGTCATATTGAAATCTCCTCCCATCACTAGGGGCAAGTTTTCCAGTTGAGTGATTTGGGAAAGCAATTTCTTATAGAATTTTAAATCTAACACATTAGGAGCATAGACATTTCCCAAAATTATAGTTTTTTTATTAATGGTTACTATGCTTAGCACAAATCTACCCTCTGGGTCTGAAATAGTTTTATGTATCTTGATTGCTAGCCCTTTCCGAAAAAGTATGGCTACTCCCCCTTTTCGACCCATTGCCGCAGCTGCCACACAATCTGCCACCCACCATTTGGCTAATTTGGCATGCTCCTCTGCTGACAAATGTGTTTCTTGGAGCATTGCAATATCTGCTCTTATATGTTTAAGATGGCGCAATATTTTTGATCTCTTGATGGGGGAATGTATTCCCCCCACATTCCAGGATGCTACCTTAAGTAGTTATCATTCATATAGCGATTTTCCATCATCTGATTACCTTTTACTATCAAGAGTAGCCAGCCCAGCCTCCAACCACTCCTGTTCATACCCCATGTTCTCATTTTCATATTTATTTGCGTCTGTAGGTTACATTGAGTTACTCTCTTCCCCTTCCCCCCCTTACATTGTCTTGTAGTTATCTGTTCCCTAACCTCCCCCCTCTCCCCATTCCCCCCCATTAGCCCTCTCCTTCCCGTAGGAAGCAGGTCACTTTCAACGCTCCTCCTCCCATTATTTGTATCCGTCCCTTTTCTGCTCGTTCTTCCATTAATGATACATGTATGTGTGAGTAAGTATTACCTCTTTAACATTCAGTCCCCCAACACATTTGACATTTAGATTTGCCATTCTCTACAATTATTAAGCAAAAGCAGTATTATTAGTCATAAATAATCTTATGATTATCAGATTCTTTCAAACTAAGCTTGTTATACTTTTAAATCTAATGTAACTGATTTCAGGCTCTACGACTTATATGACCTGCAGTGTCAACTTGTTATCAACAACAGTAGTATCTTAACCTTATTATACTATATCTATTATAACATATTTTTATGATTGTGTATGTATTACCTCTTTATCATTCAGTCCCCCATCTCATTTGACTTTTAAATTTGCCAGTCTCTACAATTGTTAATCAAGAGTAGTATTAGTCTTATGAGATCTTAGTGTTGTCAGATTCTTTCAAACCTAGATTGTAATACTTTCAAATCTAATTTAACTGATTTCAGGCCTTGCAGCTTACATTATCTGCAGTATCAAATATCTAACAACAAAAGTAATATCTTAATATCCTTATACTATATCTATTATAACATACTTTCCTAATATCCAAGATTCTTGGCCACTTTTCATGCTTAAATCGTCCTTTCCTGTTATCCTGTTTGTGTTTCAATTGGCCCTCTAATGGTTTCAGTGTGCATTATGTCCACCTTAAATCCAATTTGTGTCGCTGTTCAGTGTGTCCATTGATAGTCTCTTTTATGTATCATCTGCCCCAACATCCTCTGTTTATAATTCTCATTTCAATTATAGGTCTCTTCTTTATACTTTTTTCTCAAGCATTTAGCGATGTCAGTTAGAAAATGTCTTTTTTTCAGCAGTGCAATCCTTAGCTCTCAAGTTTCCGGCCTCTCTTCCATCTGTTGCACAAATAGTTTTGCTTCTTCCATAGTGGTAAACAACTTTGTGCCCGAAGAATGAATGATTCTCAACTTTGCAGGGTATAATAGCGCAAACTTAATCTTTTTATTCACCAACGCTGAGCATATCGATGAAAACTTTTTTCTTTGCGCCGCCACCGCCGATGAATAATCTTGAAAGCAAAGAACTTTGCGGTTCCCGCTGTATAGTTCTTTGCCGTTGCGCAGGGCTTGCAGTATGGCGTTTTTGTGACTGAAATTGAGTATTTTGCAGATGACTACACGTGGTCTTCCCTCCGCCACGTTCTTCGGCCCTAGTCGATGTGCACGCTCGATTCTTAGCGGCCCCAACATCTCAGGTAACTCCAGTTCTGCTGTGAACCACGTTTCAAGAAATTTGCTGAGTTCACGATCTCCTTGCCCTTCAGTTAGTCCCACAATTCGGAGGTTGTTCCTCCTCGACCTATTTTCTAGGTCTTCGAGTTTGTCGTCGTATGAGGTAATTGTTTTCTTCAGTTGATTTATCTCTGCTTCTAGTACAGTGACTCGGTCTTCCGTTTCACTGGCCCGCTGTTGATATTGCGCCATATCCGTTTGTATTTGGGCTATACTGTTATTAAGGGATTCCAACTTGTTGTCCAGGGAACTCAGTTTTTTATCTAATATTACCTCTAGCGCTTGTGTAACTTCTCCCACAATTTCCGCGGCCCAGGCGGACCCCACCTCCGACGTTCCCGGGCTCACCGGCGCCGCCATTTTGTCTCCAGCTAGGCGAGTTTTTTCTTTTTCTTTTCTTGTGTTTTTTGTCGCCATTGCCGTAACCTTCTGCACTCAATCCGTTCACTGTGAGTTCGGCTATTGTTCGCTCTCAGTTAGCAGGATGTTAATCTTTGTTTGCAGCGATTTTTTGCCTAGATGTTTGAGGAGAAGGCAGGAGCGATCCAACTAGCGCCCACTCCCGCTCATAGCGTCACGTGACCTCAGAACACTGCTTTTAGTTAAATGAATATTCAACCATCCATAAGTAAATCCGTAAGGGATGCATTGGGCCAGAACGATGAATTTCTACAAGTATATCTGGGCATTGGGTTACGAGGCTGACAACCTATGACCTGAATTTCTCACACAGGATCATTTTTACAGAGTCAGATACTAACCAAGGCTCCCAATAGGCATGTAGCAAGAATGCAAAAAAAAAAAAAAAAAAAATTATTAGCACTACATAGCTGCTGTAAGCAGGGGTCAATAACCTCACTGGAAATGGAAATGGAATTAGTGTAGTACAGAGGGAATTGCAGAATTTAAAGGATACCCATTGACACCTAGCATAGATTACACCTTTTACAGAGGTATTATTGGCTCATGGCAAGGGAAAGAAGACCGTTGTATAACCGATCTCAGAACATGACTCAAAATCTGCTGCAAAAAATAAAAGGATTTATGCTTACTACGGAGTGGGATTGTATATGGAATAATAAAACGCTGTGCTGTGCTGTAATCATGGCCTGAATCTGTCTCTGGAAAAAAGGATCCCATATGTGAAATATGTTGCCAAGCATTTAAACTAAATGGATAGGGTTGGCAGATGGAAGCTCGCTGATTATGCCTGTCACCCCTGAAAAGCAAAGACAGACAATAGGAAAAATTATGAAAGCAATGATTTCATTAGACCAGTCCTGAGCAACTGTGCAAAATGAGAGAGTGAGTATGAGGAATACAGAGAATAGTTTAGTTCCATTCACTGTCTGTAACACCTTTCAAGCAAACATTGAACACTTTAAACCTGGAGTACATCATAAAAACAAAAAATATACAGTGGTGGAAATAAGTATTTGATCCCTTGCTGATTTTGTAAGTTTGCCCACTGACAAAGACATGAGCAGCCCATAATTGAAGGGTAGGTTATTGGTAACAGTGAGAGATAGCACATCACAAATTAAATCCGTAAAATCACATTGTGGAAAGTATATGAATTTATTTGCATTCTGCAGAGGGAAATAAGTATTTGATCCCCCACCAACCAGTAAGAGATCTGGCCCCTACAGACCAGGTAGATGCTCCAAATCAACTCGTTACCTGCATGACAGACAGCTGTCGGCAATGGTCACCTGTATGAAAGACACCTGTCCACAGACTCAGTGAATCAGTCAGACTCTAACCTCTACAAAATGGCCAAGAGCAAGGAGCTGTCTAAGGATGTCAGGGACAAGATCATACACCTGCACAAGGCTGGAATGGGCTACAAAACCATCAGTAAGACGCTGGGCGAGAAGGAGACAACTGTTGGTGCCATAGTAAGAAAATGGAAGAAGTACAAAATGACTGTCAATCGACAAAGATCTGGGGCTCCACGCAAAATCTCACCTCGTGGGGTATCCTTGATCATGAGGAAGGTTAGAAATCAGCCTACAACTACAAGGGGGGAACTTGTCAATGATCTCAAGGCAGCTGGGACCACTGTCACCACGAAAACCATTGGTAACACATTACGACATAACGGATTGCAATCCTGCAGTGCCCGCAAGGTCCCCCTGCTCCGGAAGGCACATGTGACGGCCCGTCTGAAGTTTGCCAGTGAACACCTGGATGATGCCGAGAGTGATTGGGAGAAGGTGCTGTGGTCAGATGAGACAAAATTGAGCTCTTTGGCATGAACTCAACTCGCCGTGTTTGGAGGAAGAGAAATGCTGCCTATGACCCAAAGAACACCGTCCCCACTGTCAAGCATGGAGGTGGAAATGTTATGTTTTGGGGGTGTTTCTCTGCTAAGGGCACAGGACTACTTCACCGCATCAATGGGAGAATGGATGGGGCCATGTACCGTACAATTCTGAGTGACAACCTCCTTCCCTCCGCCAGGGCCTTAAAAATGGGTCGTGGCTGGGTCTTCCAGCACGACAATGACCCAAAACATACAGCCAAGGCAACAAAGGAGTGGCTCAGGAAGAAGCACATTAGGGTCATGGAGTGGCCTAGCCAGTCACCAGACCTTAATCCCATTGAAAACTTATGGAGGGAGCTGAAGCTGCGAGTTGCCAAGCGACAGCCCAGAACTCTTAATGATTTAGAGATGATCTGCAAAGAGGAGTGGACCAAAATTCCTCCTGACATGTGTGCAAACCTCATCATCAACTACAGAAGACGTCTGACCGCTGTGCTTGCCAACAAGGGTTTTGCCACCAAGTATTAGGTCTTGTTTGCCAGAGGGATTAAATACTTATTTCCCTCTGCAGAATGCAAATAAATTTATATACTTTCCACAATGTGATTTTCCGGATTTAATTTGTGATGTGCTATCTCTCACTGTTACCAATAACCTACCCTTCAATTATGGGCTGCTCATGTCTTTGTCAGTGGGCAAACTTACAAAATCAGCAAGGGATCAAATACTTATTTCCACCACTGTGTAATGTAATAAAGATTAATATAAGAAAAAAAAAAATCAACCACCACACAGGAGAATTTAAAGATCAATACATCAGAGAAAAAGCATAGAAACGCAGAAGCAAGACAGCAGATAAAGGCCAAACGACCCATCCAATCTGCCCATCCACTATTTCCTCCTCTCCCTAAGAGATCCCACTACTTGTCCCATGCTTCCTTGAATTCAGATACAGGCTTCCACCATCTTCACTGGGAGGCCATTCCATGAATTCACCACCCTTTCTGTTCTTTGAGGAGAGAGATGTGGTCATAGAGGTGAGCTTTATGTACGATTTTCCTGGCAGTGGACCAAACCACTTGAAGATGCTTTAGACTTGCCTGGCTGGTGTGAAGGTGGCAGACCTCACACGTCACCTAGATAGGATTTTAGATAGTGCTGGGGAGGAGCCGGTTGTCTTGGTACATGTGGGTACCAATGACATAGGAAAATGTGTGAGAGAGGTTCTGGAAGCCAAATCTAGACTCTTAGGTAGAAAGCTCAAATCCAGATCCTCTACGGTAGCATTTTCTGAAATGCTACCCGTTCCATGCACAGGGCCCAAGAGACAGGCAGCACTTATGATTTTGAAACATTACAGTACTATCTGGTGGCTATGGACATATAGTTTCAGAAGAGAGTCAGAAGAGAGTCACAGATTTTCAGGAGTATCATTCAGCCACATATGATCATGTAACTCACTGTTGAAAAACTTTGAACACTCTGCTATAACTAATTAGTACCTCTGCATGCTGTCCATCTGATGTAAAAATCTGAGTTACAGTCATTTCATTCTTTGTTAGAGTCCCCGTTTTATCAGAACAGATCACATTGCAGCAACCTGTACAACAAAAACAAAGTTAAGTAAATACACAGACTAATCTATGAATGGGAAATACAAATGTGTGTTGGGGATGGAGAAGAGGAAAGTGAAAATATAAAGGTTTTGTTAATAACTATCTTGAAAAAAAAAAGTTACACTACCAAGTCTTTGGTAAAGAGCAATAACAAATCAAGTGGGCATATTTCTAACCTCCCTAAAACGCAGCGACACAAACAACTACAATTAGTTGCCGCAAAGAGAAGGGAGATATCTATAGTCACCTGTGCACATTGTAGTCACCGCTCACAGTATTTCGTCAGGTCTGCTTGTGTCTTCCACCCAGCACATACAACATATAACAGTGCACACAACTAATTCCTTGTCCTGTGCACCAGGGAAATCCAGGACTTATAGATTTGCATTTATCTACCAGCAGGTAGAGATAGTGAGTATAGAATCCTGTGCTTCTCAACCAATTCAATGTTCTTTATCTCCAGCAGGTAACAGGATGATCATTGTGCAACTCCTGCTTTGGATTTTATTTTTAACTTCTGAACTGGTTGATGACCAGTTTATCAAAAGTTAGAGGGTAGGATCGGCAAATATTTGTGGAAAAGGTCTGCCGATATTGGTCCTTTGGGGGTATACCTGATGGTGCCGGGTCTCTCAACCTTACATCCCCCACTTAAACTACATGCTTCAACAAGGTCTTTTCCCTAAGGAAAATGGCAACATCCTACTCACCCCAATACCAAAAGATCCCAAGAAAAAAAATCAAATGAAATCACTAACTACCGCCCAGTAGCATCAATCCCATTGATGGTCAAACTGATGGAAAGCATGGTAATCAAACAACTTACTGATTATTTAAACAAATTCACAATATTACAAGAATCACAATCAGGATTTCACCCCCTCCATAGCACTGAAACAGTACTAATTACCCTCCTAGCCAAATTCAAGCAGGAAATAGCAACAGGCAAAAGCATACTTCTCCTCCAATTCGACATGTCCAGTGCGTTCGACATGGTAAAATACTACTAAGACTCCTAGATTACTTCGTGATTGGCGGACACATACTTAGTTGGATCAAGGGTTTCCTAACCACTAGAGAACATATCAAGTGAAATCAAGCTAAAACATACCACCACCGTGGAAAGCAGAATGCGGAGTACCTCAAGGATCACCACTATCACCGATCCTTTTCAACCTAATGATGATCCCACTAGCCAAATCCTTATCCAACCAAGGCCTTAACCTTTCATCTACAGACGATGTCACAATATACATTCCTTACAAACGTGATCTGACAGAAATCACCAACAAAATCAAGCTCAGCTTGAATATCATGGACAAACGCATTTCAACTAAAACTCAATACAGAAAAAACACACTGTCTCATCCTCTCATCCCAATACAATACGAACAAACCCACAAACATAAACACCCCAGATTATACCCTCCCTATCTCAGACAGCCTGAAAATTCTCGGCGTTACAATCGACCATAACCTCACACTAGAGAACCAAGTGAAATCTACAACAAAGAAAATGTTCCACTCAATGTGGAAACTCAAAACGCGTGAAACCATTCTTCCCGAAGGAAACATTTCGCAACTTGATACAATCAATGGTACTAAGCCATGTAGCCTATTGCAACGGAATTTATGTGGGATGCAAAGAACAAATTATAAAGAAACTTCAGACCGCTCAAAACACGGCAGCCAGGCTTATATTTGGAAAAACGCAAATTGAAAGCGCCAAACCCCTCCAAGAAAAACTGCACTGGCTCCCAAAGAACGTACTGCTTTCAAAATCAGCACCCTGGTTCATAAAATTATCTACGGCGAAGCCCCGGGATACATGACAGACCTCATAGATCTACCAACCAAAAACACAACAGGATCAACAAGAACATACCTAAATCTCCACTACCCAAGCTGCAAAGGACTCAAATACAAATCAACCTATGTATCTAGCTTTTCCTACATAAGCACACAACTATGGAACGCATTACCAAAAGCCGTGAAAACAAATTATGATCACCTAAACTTCCGGAAATCATTAAAAACTAACCTGTTCAAAAAGGCATACCCTACCGACCCGACTTAAATGCCTGTACCCTGCAACACAACGAAACCAAAGCTCGTAATGGACATATAATAAATCTTCCTCTTTACGATTCCCTAATGTGTCTGTACACACGACCCTTATTCTACCACATTACTGTATTTGTTCATACTGGAATTGGCGAATGCATTTACGGTACTATGTAAGCCACATTGAGCCTGCAAATAGGTGGGAAAATGTGGGATACAAATGTAACAAATAAATAAATAAATTTCTTCTTTTGCCTTCTCAAGATAACACTTGTTGACAGAACAGCAGAAATTGAAAGGGCAGCTGGGTCTGTCCCTGAGGACATTTTTTGGTAAGCGCTGTGTTCGCTCAGGTGGGGGGAAATTGTGTGCTTGGAGTATTTCTCTGTCTCCAGTGGATAGTGATGGTTGGACCATGCCGCTCCTGACCCAGGTTGGAGAACTGGGCATCAGTTGAGCAGATGACTACCTTACTTGAGGCTTTAAACTCCATTACAAAAAAAGGGAAGGAAGAAAAAAAAAAAGGGCATAAAGCTGTTGAATTGGAACTGGAGCAGAGATGATAGAAGAATCCGAGTGCTTTCCCCTCTTTCACCGCAGTTTTCTCCTTTTCCCCAGAAGAAGTTTAATTAATTGGATGGAAATTTGTTTCCTCACCTCAAAACATTAGAAATGCTTCAAACTCTTCAGTGTTTATTCCAGGCTACAACAGCAGTTAGTTAACAATGTTGAAGACAGATAGTAACAACACTATCATCAAGGTTGCCTGAAAAGCTGTAAGACTTAGTGGTTCTGCAAAAAATGGTGTTATCAATTTATATCATTAGTTATCTGCTTCTGCTCTAGCTGGTACCTGCACCCCTAAGGTTAGGTACAAGGCACCTGGTTGGCATAACAGATACCTTAAATGGACTCCTTTTCCTTCTGTTGGACCCCACAGGGTGCAGAGGCTCCCCATACCTCCACACTACACAAGTCAGCCACATCTCAGGTTATGATGCTTGGCCTAATCCATAAACCCTTGCTCTATAAGTAAGTGCCTTGATAATGCTAATCGGTGAAGATATAGCTTATGATTCCTCATTTCAGATTCTCTGCTACACGCAGGTGACTTGTACCAGCAAATTAATTACACATTATTAAAATTCTTTTTCCATACTACTTTATTTTCTTAAATTTTACCAAATTTGTTCTGTTTGTGGACTGTCATTTGTTTTGCTTCTCTTTGAAAGTCACAGAAGGTTGTTAGCCAGACATAAGACCAAACACAGCGCCTAACAACAAAGAGAGCCCTCAAGGCAATGTAAATCAAAATTGGCTGAAATACAGATAAATGGTCAGCCTGGAATGTGATAAAGTACAAGGTTGTAAAGAATGAGGTGCAAGAACACACTAACCCCATAACCCTCGTACTGAAGAGCTGATAGGCACTCAAACAGGTTTTGTATGCAGGAGACCTGTACTATTAGGAGCAAGGGAGGAGGCCACCCGAGAAGGAAGGGTGAAACCACTGCTCCATCACAGACATCAGCAGTTGAGCCATTGTTCATTTGATCTTTAGAGGCTATCTGGGAGAACTACGAGAACATATTAGCACCTGCAAATAAAATTACCTCACAGGATCACCTAGTGTGCAACAAGGAATGCATTGTGCAATTAAGCTCTCAGAATAAGTCCCAACCTTCGTTGGGTACAGGCACAAAAACAGCCACCCTAATAAAGGAAAGGTGCCCACTCTCACCTGCTACTATGAAGCCACAGTATAGTCTGCTTTTAAACAATTATTCTATTTAGGTTGAGACAATAATTCTGTTTTCTAGACATAGGCAATGAGGCAAGAAAGGGGGGAGGGGAAGAACCCAGACTTTCCCAAGAATCACCTCAGCTCTAAACAAAATGTATCCTCCTCTTCCCCCCACCCCAAAGGTGCATAAACCTCAACCATCCCTTTGTTCAACTGACACCCAGTTCTCAAACCAGGTCAAGAGCTGCCTCAGAAACAGTTCAAGAGCTGCACAGTCCATCCCATCCATTTGCTGGCAACAGAAAAATACTGAGTATTCTAAGGCTGCTTGGTGTCCTTAAGGGGGCGATCACACAGAACTACTTTCTCTGTCTTCATCTGTTTGTCAACAGATATAACACACAGGTTATGGACTAGTCTGTTAAGGACACTAACAGGCTTATTTTCGAAAGAGAAGAACACCCATCTTTCGACATAAATCGGAAGATGGGCGTCCTCACAGGGTCGCCCAAATTGGTATAATCGAGAGTCGATTTTGGATGTTCCCAACCGCTTTCCGTCGCAGGGATGGCCAAAGTTCACAGGGACGTGTCGGAGGCGTAGCGAAGGCGGGACTTGGGCGTGCCTAACACATGGACGTCCTTGACCCATAATGGAAAAAAAAAAAGGGAGTCCCTGACGAGAACTTGGACGACTTTACCTGGTCATGTTTTTCTGCCACCCTCTATGCCGGCCTCAAATGTCATACTCAGGTCATCACAGCAGTATGCAGGTCCCTGCAGCAGTTTTAGTGGGTGCAGTGCACTTCAGGCAGGCGGACCCAGGCCCATCTCCCCCGTACCTATTACACTTGTGGTGGTAAATGTGAGCCCTCCAAAACCCACTGTACCCACATCTAGGTGCCCCCTTCAACCTTAAGGGCTATGGTAGTGGTGTACAGTTGTGGGGAGTGGGTTTCGGGGGCTTAGCACACAAGGAAAGGAAGCTATGTACCTGGGAGCAATTTATGAAGTCCACTGCAGTGCCCCCTAGGGTGCCCAGTTGGTGTCATGTCAGGGGGACCAGTGCACTACGAATGCTGGCTCCTCCCACAACCAAAGGGCTTGCATTTGGTTGTTTCTGAGATGGGTGTCCTTGGTTTCCATTATCCCCGAAAATCAGAAACGACCATTGTTTCGATAATACGGGTTTCCTCGCCCCTCCATCGGGACGTTTTGCGATGACGTCATCAGCAAAACTTGGGCATCCTTTTCAATTATGCCCCTCTTGGGGAACAATCTATTAATAATGCCCAACTCTCAGACTATTTTACAACTCCTTTATACAGATTTAAAGGGTATTTTTGTATAGGATCTGTCAGACAACCGTATCACCACCATTCAGGCTATACTGTGAGCCAGGCACTTTTATGGTGGGCAGGCATTCCTCAATGATCCTTACGTTTATTTCTTAAACTTTCCAATCATTAACTTATTTAGTCCATTATTCAAATTAATATAGAAAGATTCTTAAATTATAAAGAACAATCTTTAATGGCTTAAATCGAGAAATCGAATGGATGCCATTGATTTAAATAAAGGGGAGGAGTCAAGAGTTGGGCTCTGGGATTGGTTCGCTAATATATCAGCTGATAAGAAGTTGACGTAAATGTGTAAGTAAATCGTTATATAAATAGTTAGAACACTGCGGCCATTTTGAAATACGGAGAGAGCACAGAAATGTTTCCAGTTTTGGTTAAGGTATTAAACTGTATGGGACTGTCTGATATTGAGGGTTCTATATGTTAAGAGAATGTTTAATCGTTTATTTTCATCTTATAGGAGACATGCCTTGATACAGCATTAAATGCGAAACATGAGTTCATGTCGGATTAAGAGGTCTCCGAGATGACTGATTGCTTTTTAGAAAAATAGAAAACTAAGAAAGAAAACACTGCGTTTAAAGCTAAGTGTTAATTTGAATAATGGACTAAATAAGTTAATGATTGGAAAGTTTAAGAAATAAACGTAAGGATCAATGAGGAATGCCTGCCCACCATAAAAAGTGCCTGGCTCACAGTATAGCCTGAATGGTGGTGATACGGTTGTCTGACAGATCCTATACAAAAATACCCTTTAAATCTGTATAAAGGAGTTGTAAAATAGTCAGAGTTGGGCATTATTAGTAGATTGGTACATGAGAAGCCCCCTCTAATAAGTATAACTCTGATACCATATAAAGTGGACCTCTTGGGGAACAGACATTTAACTTATGAATACATCTGCTACAAACCTAACCTGTTATATTATATAAAAACTGTCATATGAAAAGGATAATTTTATATTACATAACATACATCAAATTGCTCTTCAGAGAGCCTAGACATACCAAGAGTTTCAACTATAGGTAACTTCTTTACAATAGCCCTTTTCTTGACCATTCTCATCACTCCAAGAGCCAGGGTGACAGTCACCACAATGGGCAACCCTTCAGGGATAGCAGCCACTGCCAAACTGTAAGAAAAGCACACATTTAAAAGAACAGGTAAATAAACTCAGCACTGTTGTATCATTTCACAAAGACATAACTAGCTATCTAATGAGAACTGAACAGAAGCCAAGGTTTGATGATATGGATACTCCCAACTTGTAAAAAGGAGAATAAGTAGAATGATTCAAGCAAAGATCTGGTAAATAATAAATACAAAACTCTAAGGGCCCCCTTTACTAAACACGCTAGCGATTCCTGGTGCAGCAATGCCAACAACACACATTCACTTTGAATGGGCTTCGTTGGCATTGCCACGCGGGTATTGCTAGTACAGTTTGGTAAAAGAGGCCCTACATTAGAAAGTGGAAAATGTATTATAAAGACATTTCTTCTTTGTATGTTTTTTTTTTTTAATTTGTGTCTGGCAGTTTCCTCATGCCTGAGCTCCCAACTCAGAAAGAACCAGCCTCATTTTGGTTATCAGCTTTCCTTCACAACTACCTGTGAATTCTTTCCTCTGTTTCATATCCCCTTCCCAACTCACTTAATCCAATCATTACAGCAACAGGCCCTACCCAGGTACTAAGCACCAAGGATAATGCAGGAACCTTACAATTGTAAGCCTTAAATTTGACCACTCAATGTCATCAATGCACAATGATTAGGGCCCCTTCTTACTCCCCCCCTCAATCCTCCACCCCCAGGGGCTATGGATGATACCCTCAGAGCATGGAGAGAGCAGAAAACAGGGGCACTGAAGGTTGATGCTGGACACAGGGAGGGACAAGGGACGCAAGAAGACAGATGTTAAACATGGGGAAAGGAAGGCGACAAGAAACCAGACAGATTTCTGGACAGGACAGATAATGGTGGACAGAGAAAGACAAGAAATGTCAAATAGGAAAGAGTCAGGAAAAAAAAAAAAAGAAAAGCAGAAAGGACCAAAATAAATGCCAAAACAAATGGAAAAGTAAAATGTTCAGTTTTGTGAAATGTGCATCTCTGATATTTTGAATTACAGTTTCTATTTCTCTAGCATTGCTGTACATGTAGAGTCTGTCTTCTTTAAGTTTCCAGTTCTACTACTCATAGGTGGTCTTTTGCTTCCTATATCTTGAGGTCTCTCTGTGTGTTGCACGTGACCCAGATGTGATATTCCGCTAGCACGTAGTTTCTGCGAGGTATTCTCCTAAGGCAAGGGTAGGCAACTTCGGTCCTCGAGAGCCGCAGGCAGGTCAGGTTTTCAGGATATCCACAATGAATACGCAGGAGATAGATTTGCAAGCACTGCTTCCATGGTATGCAAATCTATCTCCTGCATATTCATTGTGGATATCCTGAAAACCTGACCTGCGGCTCTCGAGGACCGGAGTTGCCTACCCCTGTCCTAAGGGGTAATACTTAGCTGTGACATAACCCCAGATATTCAATGCTAGGGCATGCATGGCTCCTGCCATCGAATATCAAGGTACATGTGCTGACCCAGAAATTAACTGGGCACTGATTGATATTCTGACCGATGTCCAGTTAAACTTGGTGCAAAAAGTTAGGACAGCATTTTTTGCTGTCCCAACTGTACATATTTACTTAGCTGGTTAGCAGACTGAATATTACTGCTAACCAGATAAGTGCCGGCTTCATCCAAAACTCCGACCCCAGACTGCCCCTAGCCATTTAGGGGATGTCCGATTAGTGGGGATATTCAGTGGCACTACCTGGTAAACTGCTGCTGATTATTTGGGATTGGTCAGCTCAATGGGGTTTAACTGGGCAGAAACCTCCTAGTGTACAATTTCTGTGTAGGGATCTGTAGTGGTTTGACTTGTTCTGCTTTTCAAACAGGAAGTATATTGGTATTATAAGATGCTGCATTTTACATAAGTAGGGCTATTGCTTTTTGAGTCCTAGACATTAGTGCTTCTTTATTATGACAGATTTTCTATAGAGGTTGGGAATGTTTACTTTTGACAGAGTTTGGTTAATGGAGCTCTGAAGGGGTTCCACCCCCCCCACCCCTTTGGAGAGATGGAGACCCACTCAGTCCTAGCTATGCCACTGGTTTTTCTTGACATCACTAAGTTTGGAAGGGACCATTTTGCTACACCAGGAAAAGCACGGACAGGCTTGCTGGTCATCTCCTTACAGTTCGTCTCGGCCCAGCTGCTCCAGCTTGCAAAGTTTGACAGGATGAAAGGTACCAAATGCTTCTCAGTTGCTGACCTAGGTAAATCTTATGCAAATAAAGGAAGCTGCTTGGCTTCAACAGATACACTGTATTGGACCCAGATGGACTCCCATGTGACCTACATTTCCTCTTTGGAATTGGCAAATAAATTACCTTATAAAGGATAGGAAACTGAAACTGTTTGGGTCTCATGGAGAACTATATGAGATAAAATTCTAAGAATTCTGAATGTTCATAATCTAGGTTCTTTTCTCTATATGATGTGGAGGTATATTTTCAAAGCACCTAGACTTACAAAGTTATGTGGAGGGGCATAATCGAATGGGGTGCCCAAGTTTTCCTGAGGGCGTCCTCGCAGGGCGTCCCCGCGAAGGGGCAGGGAAACCCGTATTATTGAAACAAGATGGGCGGCCATCTTTCGTTTCGATAATACGGTCGGGGATGCCCAAATCTCAACATTTAGGTCAACCTTACAGATGGTCGACATAAATGTTGAGATGGTCAACCTTAGAGATGGTCGTCCCCGGTTTTCAGCAATAATGGAAACCGAGGATGCCCATCTCAAAAACA
This sequence comes from Microcaecilia unicolor, assembly GCF_901765095.1. Taxonomy (NCBI): domain Eukaryota; kingdom Metazoa; phylum Chordata; class Amphibia; order Gymnophiona; family Siphonopidae; genus Microcaecilia; species Microcaecilia unicolor. Next base: position 268,188,433 of record NC_044031.1, on the reverse strand, counting down.
ACCAAATCCAATTCATTTGGTCGTGGGAGGAGCACTGGTCCCCCTGACATGCCAGGACACCAACCGGGCACCCTAGGGGGCACTGAAGTGAACTGATGCACTAACAGAACGGAAAAAGCCCTTCCCTTACCGATCCCTTAGCGATTCGGAAAGGAACAGGCATGCATGAAGGAAATCGCATGCAAATGAGCTGCTCACTGTTAGCTCATTTGCACACGATTTCCTTCCTAAGGAGGGGAAGCCAGTGCACAGCAGCCAAGCATTATGCGTGGCTGCTCTGCGCATGCCAAAGACAGCTTCATACATGCAGACAAGCTACATGTATAATAGCCATCTACAACCTTAAATAAATTGCCGTCTACAACCTTTGAAAAATAAAAGTCCAGGTGAAAATGTTCAAGTGCTCGTCAGGGATGTTTTTTTTTTTTTTTTTTTTAAGAGTATGGGTGAAGACGTCCTTCACTATGCCTCTGTCCCTGCGATGGCAGTTGAGGACGTCCATGCCTGGATGTTTCTGTGAGAAGGACGTCCATGCCTTTGCTATGCCTCTAACACCCCCTTTATTTATTTGGATTTTGGATCACTAGTAGCAGCAGTGGGATTTGAACCGGCCACCTCTGGATTGCAAGACCAGTGCTCTAACCACTATGCCACTCCTCTCCCTTGAAATTTGGCCGTCCCTGTGGGGGGGGGGGGGGGGGGGGGGAGTTCAGGACGTCCAAAATGTTGGAAAGAAGGAAGGCCATGCCTTCGCTATGCCTCCCCCCCCCCAGGGACCTGAATACTGCTGCGATGGACCTACTACTACTACTACTTAACATTTCTAAAGCGCTACTAGGGTTACGCAGCGCTGTACAATTTAACATGGAAGGACAGTCCCTGCTCGAAGAGCTTACAATCTAAAGGACAAATGTACAGTTAATCTGATAGGTCAGACAGATTGGGGCTACCTATATGTTCGAAAGGTTAGGTTCCGAATGCAGCATTGAAGAGGTGAGCTTTAAACAAGGATTTGAAGATGGGTAGGGAGGGGGCTTGGCGTAGGGATTCAGGAAGTTTGTTCCAGGCCTAGGGTGAGGCAAGGCAAAATGAGCAGAGCCTGGAGTTGGCAATGGTGGAGAAGGGTACTGAGAGGAGGGATTTGTCATGTGAGCGGAGGTTACGGGCAGGAACGTAGGGAGAGATGAGGGTAGAGAGGTAGTGAGGAGCAGCAGAGTGAGTGCATTTGTAAGTAAGGAGGAGAAGCTTGAATTGGATGTGGTATCTGATCGGAAGCCAGTGAAGCGACTTGAGGAGAGGGGTGATATGAGTATATTGGTTCTGGCGGAATATGAGACGTGCAGCAGAGTTCTGAATGGATTGAAGGGGGGATAGATGGCTGAGTGGGAGGCCAGTGAGGAGCAAGTTGCAGTAGTCGAGACGAGAGGTAGTGAGAGCGTGGACGAGAGTTCGGGTGGTGTGCTCAGTGAGGAAAGGGCGAATTTTGTTGATGTTGAAAAGGAAGAAGCGACAGGTTTTGGCAGTCTGCTGGATATGCGCAGAGAAGGAAAGGGAGGAGTCGAAGATGACCCCGAGGTTGCGGGCAGATGAGACGGGGAGGATGAGGGTGCCATCAACTGAGATAGAGAGTGGGGGAAGAGGAGAAGTGGGCTTAGGTGGAAAGACGAGGAGCTCGGTCTTGGACATGTTCAGCTTCAGGTGGCGGTTGGACATCCAGGCAGCAATGTCGGATAGGCAGGCCGATACCTTGGCCTGGGTCTCTGCGGTGATGTCTGGTGTGCAGAGATAGAGCTGGGTGTCATCAGCGTAAAGATGATACTGGAAGCTATGAGATGAGATCAGTGAGCCTAGGGAAGAGGTGTAGATAGAGAAGAGAAGGGGTCCAAGAACAGATCCCTGGGGAAACTGAGTATGACATTTCAGGCTGGCAAAAAAAGTTTTTAAAGTTGTTTTTTCGGGGTGGGAGGTGGTTAGTGACCACTGGGGGAGTCAGGGGAGGTCATCCGGTCAGTTCGGGCACCTTTTTGAGGCCTGGTTGTAAGAAAAAATGGACCAGGTAAAGTCACCCAAGTGCTCGTCAGGGACGCCCTTCTTTTTTCCATGGGTCGAGGACGCCCATGTGTTAGGCACACCCCAGTCCCGCCTTCGCTAAGCGTCTGACACGACCCTGGGAACTTTGGTCATCCCCGCGATGGGAAGCAGTTGGGGACGCTCAAAATCGGCTTTCGATTATACCGATTTGGGCGACTCTGTGAGAAGGACGCCCATCTCCCAATTTGTGTCGAAAGATGGGCACCCTTCTCTTTCGAAAATAAGCCTGATAGTAACCTATGGAACTTATAAATCTAAGTGCTTTGAAAATGAGCCCCACAGTTAAACAATTTCTTGGAGACTCTAAAAATTTCACTACAGAATGCTGATAGCCAAGGTGTATTTTCTGCCAACATCAAAACAAACGTCCTCTGAGCAAGGGGGAGGCCTGGAGACACTGGTGCTCACAGAACTCTTGAATCTGAACTTAAAATGATGGTTGGGAGGTTCATGTAAAGGATTCAAAATATGTATGTGTTACATTTTAATTGTCAAAATTTAAAACACATAAAATAAGAATAAGATGAATTCAAAATCAGTGTGCATAATAAGCAAAGCTCTAGTTTCCTGAACATAGTTAATTGGGTAACAAGTAAACTACACCTCAGAATAATCTTCATGATAAAACTTTCTGGACTTGTGTATAGGTCAGGATATTCAGAATCTGGTCTTCACCACAGAAGTTAGTGCAAATTGATCATGCCATAATCAAAAGAAGATTCAGAGGATCTATGAAAATGAGTAGCTGATGTTCATCTGTCTAGACAGGGATAGGACATTATTGCCCACCTCTGGGTAACACAACAGCATATAGATGATCCACAAGACTTCTGAAATAATGTTCTCTTGAATGGAATAAAAAATGGACATTTTCAGTCACAATAACAAAAGTTATGTTTGGTACAAATCAAATACTGCGTTCCAAAGTAAGAATCTCATCATGACTTCTGAGCATGACGGTAAAGGAATCATGGTGTGGGACTGCTTTGCAACATCAGGGCCTGCATAGTTTGACAGAACCATGAATGTTTTATTTCAGAAAATTCTAGAGTAGAATATAGCCCAGCCAATGTGGGTCACGCAGCAAGACAACCACCCTTATAATTCAAGTACATCTACTACAGAATAGCTAAATAAATTTAATATTTCAGATTGGCCAAATGAAAGTCTCAACTAAACTCCAGTGAATGTTGTGGCAAGCCTGAAGCTGTTCATGCAAAAAGTTTTCCAATGTCACAGAGCTAAAACACTACTTCATGGAAGAATGGTCTAAAATTCCTCAAGAGTGACATGAAAAACTGATCAAACGTTATAAGAAGCATATAGGTGACAGACATTATTGCAGCTCAAGGAAGTAACTAAAACATTCATACAGTTGTTTGCACAAGGATACTTATTGTTGAAACTGTTGAATAAAATATCTTGCTTTATCTATCTTTATTTATTCTCCATTTTTCCACATATAATAAAAAAGCAAAACCAAATACATCCCATAAAGAGAGAGAGAAAGAAAATCATTCAGACAGAAAAAAAAAAAAATCTAGTCCACATACTTTGGAAAGGAGATACAGCAAAATAGAAAAAAAAAACTCCAATAAGAAATGAAACTAACAGGATAATCCTCCTAAATACCTTGGCACCCAATCCTAACCATGCTTTTTCTTTTTTAAGCCAACCAAAGACAAATTTACATGGAAACTTTAAATAGAAAGTTGTCCTCATAGCTAATACATGTGATTTCCATGAAGAAAAAGTCTTTTGCCTTAATTAGATTAAAAGAGAAATATCTGGGAATAATTTTCTGTTTTTAAAAGAAGTAAGATCCAAAGACTTAAAGATCATATTCTTATCTTGAAACAAGGAGGGTACCATACTATGGTATATTATCTTGCGGTGATTCTAAGAAAACACAAAGATCTAATCTCTCTGATTTCTCCAACACATCCCCCCCACCCCACCCTTCATTTACAAAAGCAACATTTCAACAAGTTTAGAGATAAACTCCCTTACCTGAAAGAGAGAAGTAAGTAACTCAGCAAAATATTTTCTAAGTAGGTTCACTAGGGATAACAATAATGTCATAAGAAAATCTAAAACCCTCAAGTTTTGGGACCTAGCCATGTTCTCCAAAATCTCCAACTTCCTATGGAGAACCAAACTGTCCTTAATAGCAAATGACCCCTTGGCAGATAAAATCCTTAACCAAGATTCTAAAACACCATATAACCTTCTCCAGTTTAACAGGTCTGAGATCCAGTTCCTCAAATTTCTCCACTGTGGCCTCAGAAAAAAATGCACAGCTGAGGATACAGTCCCTCTCGAAACAATTCTCAATTCTGGAAACCACAGCAAAGATACCCAGCAAGGAAATTTCACCTGAGGGTTTTAAACTCCATTGTGAAATATCAGAAGGAAAGGTAACTTTATCAGGAATGGCAATTTATCACTATCTGAAGAGACAGCATGAACAGACTACACAGTTGCAGATCCCACACCAGCCTCAGCACTGATGGGACTAAATGTGGGGGAGGGGGCGAACTAAAGGGGAAATGGGACTTGATATACCATATTTCTGTGGTTTTTGCAACTGCATTCAAAGCGGTTTACATATTATATACAGGTATTTATTTGTACCTGGGGCAATAGAGGTTCAAGTGATTTGCCCAGAGTCACAAGGAGCTAAAGTGGGAATCAAACCCAGTTTCCCAGGATCAAAATCCACTGCATTAACCCCTGACTCAAGAAAAAGAATACCAGACTGATTAGCTCCCATAACTGACACTAACATGTTTGTTCATAGGTCCAACTACCTTAGGGGAGATAGTTTGAATGCTACGAGTCCATCTTCTGTATAGCTTCAAAGGGTCTGTTTGAACATTATTTTGGTCTGTGCTTTGGTAACAAAGACTGGGGTTCAAAACAGGAATTGTAAGTTATTGATAAAAACTAGTCTCCATACTCTTTCCCCCATAGTTTTAGAACTTGAACTGTGTTCTTCTGCCACACAGCATTAACAGATAGCCTCTAGAAGGCACAGCACGGCCTAGGTCAATCTTCATTCCGACCCCTCCTCCCACCCACCCCTAGCACAGCATTTATAGTCAATCTAATTAGGATATCAAGGGAAGAGTTTTCATTAGATTTTTAATTACATGTATTTAGTATCTGAGAAGCAAACACTAAATAAATTACATATTATACCATATAAATCTTAAGGCTCTTTATATTCATCTAGCATCCCTAGCACCATAAGAATTTTAATTAAACAACTCTATAATACTAAGATGCAGACAGCACTCCAGCAACGAGAGGGGTGCTATCTACTCTTTTGCACTGAGTGTCACATGTATGATTATCTCCCAGTTGGTGAGAGGTTATATGTGTGTGCTTGATACAAAGTGCTCCTAGCTTTCAGAGAACTAGTCAATTCTTTTGAGGCTAGAGCAGCAGACTTGGAAGAGCTGAGGGAGACACATAGAGGAGGTCTACAGGGACGTTGTAGAGAAAAGTCCCACCTCCAGTCTGGCAGCCCCTGTGCTGCCTTGGAGAGAGGTCTCCTAAAAGGACAGCATCACCCATATGAAGTTGGAAGTAATCCTCTAGCCAGGACCAGCTAACCAGGGGATGCAATATCCTCTCAGACCGAGGATGTCTCTCCAGGAACTTCTGCCCAGGAAGGAAGGGTTAGGACTGCTGTTGTAGTTGGTGATTCGATCACTCGGTATGTAGCTAGCTGGATTGCTGGTGGAAGTGAGGATCGCCTGGTCACTTGCCTGTCTGGTGTGAAGGTGGCAGACCTCATGCGTTACCTACATAGGATTTCAGATAGTGCTGGGGAGGAGCCGGCTGTCTTGGTACACGTGGGTACCAATGATATACGAAAATGTGATAAGGAGGTTCTGGAAGCCAAAATGTAAGCTACTAGGTAGAAGGCTGAAATCCAGATCCTCCAGGGTAGCATCTTCAGAAATGCTCCCCGCTCAGGACCCAAGAGATAGGCAGAGTTCTGAAGTATCCATGCGTGGCTGAGATGATGGCACATGGATGAGGGATTTAGATTTGTTAGGAACTGAGCAGCATTCTGGAATAGGGGCTCTACATTAACCGTGATGGAACCAGGCTGCTAAATCAACATTTAAAAAGGAGATAAAGCAGCTTTTAAACTAGAAACTGGGGGAAGGCCGACAGTCATTCAAAAGTGCATGGTTCAAAACAAGGTTTCTTTAAAAGATATCACCACCAAAACAGGGAAGGTAGGGCATCCTGATAGAAAGGTTGCAATTGAAACCATAGTAGACCAGGGGGATTATTTTCAAAGCACTTAGACACACAAAGTGCCACAGAGCAGACAGATTTTCAAGAATCTAAATTAACACTGTCAATTGCTGAGCAAGTTGTGACTAGGAACAAACATTGTTGGAATTGTTTTTATGCAAATGCCAGAAGTCTAAGAAATAAAATGGGAGAGTTAGAATATATTGCACTAAATTAAAAGGTAGATATAATAGGCATCTCTGAGATCTGGTGGAAGGAAAATAACCAGTGGGACACTGTCAAATCAGGGTACAAATCACATCGCAGTGATAGGGTGGATCCAACTGGTGGAGGGGTAGCATTATATGTTAAGGAGGGCCTTGAATCAAAGACTAAAAATTCTACAGGACATGAAACATGTATCAGAATTTCTATGGATAGAAATTCCATGTGTGAAGGGGAAAAGGATTGTGATAGGAGTTTACTACCATCCACCTGGCCAGGATGAAGACTGATGTAGAAATGTTATCAGAAATTAGGGAGGCTAACAAACTGGGCAACACAATAATAATGGGTGATTTCAATTACCCTGATATTTCCTGGGTAAATGGAGCAGCTGGTAGAGGAACCAAGAGGGGGAACAATTCTAGACCTAGTTCTTAGTGGAGTGTATGATCTGGTGCAGGAAGTAATGGTGCTGGGGCCGTGTGATAACAGTGATCACAATATGATCAAATTTGACATCAGCTCTGGAGTAAGTACTCACAGGAAATCCAATACATTATCATTTAACTTTCAAAAAAGGAGACGATGATAAAACGAGAACACAAAAAAACAAAACAAACAAACAAAAAACTTATGAAGAGCAGCTGCAAAGGTCAAAAATTTACATCAGGCATGGATGCTGTTCAAAAACACCATTCTGGAAGCCCAGATCAGACATATTCCATGTATTAAAAAAAGGAGGAAGGAAGGGCAAAGACAGACAGCATGGTTAAAAAGTGCGGTGAAGGAAGCTATTAGAGCTAAAAGAAAATCCTTCAGAAATTGGAAGAAGGATCCAACTGAAAATAATAGAAAACTGCATAAGGAATGGCAAGTCAAATGCAAAGTGCTGATAAGGAAGGCAAAGAGAGACTTTGAAAAGAAGATCGTATTGGCTAACTTTTTTTTTTTTTTAGGTATATTAGAATCAAGAAGCCGGCAAAAGAAATCAGTTGGAAACGCTAGATAACCAAAGGATAAAAGGGGCAATCAGGGAAGATAAGACCATAGCAGAGAGATTAAATGAATTCTTTGCTTTGGTTTTCACCGAGAAAGATGTGGGAGAGATATTGGTGCCCGAAATGGTATTCAATGCTGATGAGTCAGAGAAACTGAAACAAACCTCTGTAAACATGGAAGATGTGATGGAGAAATCTAAAAAATTGAAGAGCAGCAAATCACATCGGACTGGATGGTATATATATCCCAGAGTACTGATAGATTTGAAAAATGAACTTGCAGAGTTATTGTTAGTAATATGTAATTTATCTTTAAAATCTAGCATGGTACCGGTACCGCAAGACTGGAGGGTGGCCAATTTAACGCCAATTTTTAAAAAGGTTTCCAGATGTGATCTGGGAAATTATAGATTGGTGAACCTGATGCAGATGCTGGACAAAATGGTTGACTATTATAAAGAACACAATTAGAGTATTTACATAAGCATAGATTAATGAAACCACTATATTTAATTAAGCACTTAAAGGGATAGGATAACAAAAAAGATGCTCCGGTCTCGCTAGTCTCCCGTCTCATAGCAAGAAAAGCTTTTCTTCTATCTTGAAATACGTATTTTTTAGCCAGGAACAACTGCGGTCTTTTCTGGATGGGAAGAGAGCTCCAGGACAGAAGACAAGTTCAAGCTGGACAATGAAATCGATTCAGGGTTTATAAACCCATGTTAAGCTTTTTTACCTTTTCTTTTTCCTCTAAGGATCTCTCTCTAAATTTGCAGTTCACTCCCCCCCCCCCCCAAATTTGTGGTCTAAGGCGACTTATTTTCTTTTCCTTTGAATTTTCTCTTATACCATGTTATCTCTCATTAGATAATTGTTTCTTTCTTTTCTAGGGTTTTTTTTTTTGAGAGATTTTTTATACTCCATAAATTTCGTAAGCTGCTTTTCACAAACAAGTGGTTACTTGTTTATTGTATTTGTTGAAAGTTATAAATAAAATAATAAAACATAGATTAATAAGACAAAGCCAATATGGATTTACTCAAGGGAAATCTTGCCTCACCAATCTACTACAATTCTTTGAAGGGGTGAATAAGCATGTGGATAAAAGGTGAGTTGGTCGATATTGTGTAGCTGGATTTTCACAAGGCATTTGATAAAAGTATCTCATGAAAGACTCCAGAGGAAATCAGAAAGTCGTGGGATAGGAGGTAATGTCCTATTCTGGATTAAAAACTGGTTAAAAGATAGAAAACAGAGTAGGGTTAAATGGTCAGTATTCTCAATGGAGAAGGGTAGACAGTGGGGTTCCCCAGGGGTCTGTGCTGGGACCGCTGTTTTTCAACTTATTTATAAATGATCTAGAGATGTAAATAACTAGTGAGGTAATTAAATGTGTTGAAGACACAGTTATTTAAAGTTGTTAAATCACAAGAGGATTGTGAAAATTGTAAGAAGACCTTACGAAACTTGGAGACTAGGTATCCAAATGGCAGATGACGTTTTATGTGAGCAAGTACACAGTGATGCATGTGGGAAAGAGGAACCCAAACCATAGTTACGTGATGCAAAGTAAGACATTAGGAGTCACCACTCAGGGAAAGGATCTAGATGTCATGTGCACGACGGCTAAGAAAGCAAACAGAATGTTAGGAATTATTTGGAAAGGAACAGAAAACAAAACTGAGAATGTTATAATACTACTACTATTTAACATTTCTAAAGCGCTACTAGGGTTACGCAGCGCTGTACAATTTAACATAAAGGACAGTCCCTGCTCAAAGAGCTTACAATCTAAAGGAGAAGTGAACAGTCAGTCCGATAGGGGTAATCAATTGGGGCAGTCTGGATTTCCTGAAAGGTGAGAGTTAGGTGCCGAAGGCTCCATGGTACGACCGCACCTCGAATACTGTGTGCAGTTCTAGTCATTGCATCTCAAAAAACGATATAGAGGCATATTTTGAAAGCACTTAGCCTTCCAAAGTTCCATAGGTTTCTATGGAACTTTGGAAGGCTAAGTGCTTTGAAAATATGCCCAATAGTGGAATTAGAAAAGGTACAGAGAAGGGCGACGAAAATGATAAACGGGGATGGGATGACTTCCCTATGAGGAAAAGCTAATGTGGCTAGGGCTCTTCAGCTTGGCGTTCAGTTGACAATTAATCTAAGTAACACAAGGGCCTGTTGCAGTCACTTTGAAACTCAATATTTGGGTGCTTGAATGAGCAACGTTGCGAAACATGGTCCATGTCAGGACGCAGACAATTTGAGTTTAAAAAGATAAGTGATCTTAAATACTTGTTTTCACACCAGCATGTTTTTGGCACAAAAAAAGGAAAAATAAAAGTAATGTGCAATGATTAGTTGCCCGGGATACTGTTTAAGGCCCCAACCTTTCACTGCCAATCTCAGATAATTTCAAACTTCTAGGGATCACAATAGATCAATACTTAACACTAGATTCTCAAGTGACCATCACCACAAAGAAAATGTTCTATTCAATGTGGAGACTCAAGCGAATAAAACCTCTCTTTCCCCGTGAAGTCTTCCGCAATTTGATACAATCCATGGTCTTGAGCCAGATGGATTACTGCATCGCTATATATGCGGGATGCAAAGAACAACTGCTCAAGAAATTACAAATGGCCCAAAATACTGTGGCAAGACTGATATTTGGAAAATCTAAATTTGAAACTGCAAAACCACTCAGAGAAATTTTGCATTGGCTCCCTATAAAAGAATGCATAGCCTTTAAAATATGTACATTAATCCACAGAATAATCTAAGGTGAGGTACCAGAATACATGCTTGAATTGGTTGATTTACCACCTAGAAACAGAACCAGTTCATAGCGATCTTATCTGAACTTACATTACCCAGACTGCAATGGCTTAAAGTATAAATCAATTGACGCCTCAAACTTCACTTACATTGGCACTCAACTGTGGAACGCCTTACCCAAATCAACAAAAACTACCCAGAACTACCTAAACTTTAGGAAATCATTGAAAACAGTATTGTTCAAGAAGGCTTACTCCCCAGGTTCAACATAATCAGAATTATCCCTAACTATTATAAGATCCAATAGACTCTAATTACATCTTACCTTTCATATTTACTACTGATTGTTATTCATATCCTACTTCAATACCCACCGATGTTTAACTGTATTTTCTATTCTGCTAAATTTGAAAAATTGTACTTCTTGCATTGTAAATTAGTACAATATTTTGTAAGCCACTTTGAGCCTGCTATCAGTGGGAAAGGTGGGATACAAATGTGATAAATAAATAAATAAAATTATCCCTGTGAAAATTTATGAAAACATTTCTTTAAAAATTTATAAATACTTTGGCATTTTGAGTGTGATACATGTGTTATGCTTTGTGCAGGAGAGAGACAGACCCTGGCTCCGGGCCCCCCTTAGAGGCTGGGTCCGTCCCCCCTCCCGGCTGCCCTGATCAGGCAGTGTGCACAAATGTGAACACGCTGCTGATTACTGCCGGGAAAACCCCCTCCCCAAAGCAGAAAATAGAAAATTTTCTACCATGGCAAACAGCACGTGACAACTTGGAAACTACTGCAGGGGTCAAATCGATGAGTGCTCAGTTGTGTATCGATTGATAGTGGAGCGTTTTAAACTCTTGGGCCGTGTTGGGTCTTAATAAAATTTCATTGGTGCATCTTATCTTAGTGTGGTGACTGATCACTTGGAATTGGTTCCTTTCCACCCTGTTACTGCTGTGTTCTGTCCTTGTGGACAGTGTGAACCCCATTTTGAACTTGTTCCGATGTTGCATGCTATACCAAGTCTGTACCAAGAGTTTAAAATGCTCCACTATCAATCGATACACAACTGAGCACTCATCGATTTGACCCCTGAGGAAGGCTGTTATAGCCGAAACACGGGCCGTGTTGGGTCTTAATAAAATTTCATTGGAGCATCTTATCTTAGTGTGGTGACTGATTACTTGATATTGGTTCCTTTCCACCCTGTTACTGCTGTGCAAAGAAACAAACTGAACATACAATTTGTTTACAAGGTGCAACAAAGTGAAATCTAAGACATCTATACAATGTCTACTTATAAGATATTTTGCATATTTGGTGTTTTTAGTTTGATTTGCTTCAGGTTTTTGCTTGCATTCTGCAGCATGGTATGTGGGAAAGAGTTACCCCAGAGAAATGTGCACAGATCATAATTCTATATAAAGAAAAGATACCAATAAGAGTAATTGTGAAGAAGCTTAAAGTTGCTCATTCAACTATCATAGCAACGGTTAGACGACATGAAGAGCTGAACAGTTTTCAGTCTCAGGCATGCTCAAATCAAACAAGAGTTACAAATGTACAATAGACAATGCGATTATAAAAGCAGCGAAACATTCCCCAAGTGCATCATCAAGTGTATCAGAGCCAGAATTGCAGGTAGTCCACTGAAGAAACCAAGCAATAGGACAATATGCAGGAGATTATTTGATGCTAGACTTCGATCTTTCTTTCTTCTCTCGACTTTCTTTCTTCTCAACCTATTCTTGATCCACTTCAATCTGGCTTTCGGCCCCTTCATTCAACTGGAAACAGCACTTACTAAAGTCTCCAATGATCTATTCCTGGCTAACATCCAAAGGGCTCTATTCTATACTCCATCCTTCTCGATATTTCTGCTGCCTCTTTGATACTGTGATCACAGCCTACTCCTTGACACGCTGTCCTCAACTTGCGATTTCAGAATTCTGCTCTCTCCTGGTTCTCTTCTATCTCTCACAGCGTACTTTTAGTGTATACTCTGGTGGTTCATCCTCTTCCTCTATCCCGCTGTCAGTGGGTGTACTCAAGGATCTGTTATCAGGACCTCTCTTTTCTCATCTATACTTCCTCCCTTGGTTGCTGCTGACATCAGCACACGGCTTTCAGTTTATCACCTTTACGCTTGATGACTCCCAGATATACCTCTCCCACACAGTAATATCAGCAGACAGAAATCCAGTCCAAGGTTCATCTAGCATCCTGCATCTCTGACATTGCTACCTGGATTGTTTCACTGCCACCTGAAACTCAGTATGTCCAAAACTGAAATCCTTATCCTTCCATCCTTAAAACCACCCCCTCTTTCACTTCACCCATTCTCTATTTCTGTCGACAACACGTTCATTCTTCCTGGTCTCGTCTGCTCGCAACCTTGGGGTCATCTTCATTCCTCCCTCTTCTTTTATGCCCATATTCAACAAGATTGCATAAAACCTGGCGTTTCTTCCTTTATAACAGCGCCAGAATTCACCCTTTCCTTTCTAACACGCTATCAGAACCCTCATCCAAACTCTCATCACCTCTGGCTAGAGACTACTGCAACTTGCTTCTCTCATGTCTTCCACTCAGCCATCTTCCTCTTCAATCTGTTCAAAACTCTGCCGCAAGACTAATATTTCACCAAAGTCGTTTATGCCATATCAGCCCTCTCCTGAATCACTTCACTGGCTCCCTATCCGTTTCCGTATACAATTCAAGTTTCTCTTGTTGACCTATAAGTGCATTCACTCTGCAGCCCTCACTACCTCTCCACCCTCATCTCTCCCTACACTCCTTCCCTAGAACTCCGTTCATTAGGCAAATCTCTCCTAATTGCACCCTTCTCCTCCATCGCTAACCAGACTCCGCTCTTCTATCTCGCCGCACCTTATGCCTGGAATAGGCTTCCTGAGCCATTACATCTAGCTCCATCCCTGGCTGCCTTCAAATCCGGGCTAAAGGCCTACCTGTTTGATGCTGCTATCGACTCCTGACTTGTAACTTTTATCTTATCCTAATGTGTCCTTCTGTCCGTCCTTCCCTTCTCCTTTTTGGTCCTGTTTGTCCTGATTTAGATTGTAAGCTCTTTTGAGCAGGGACTGTCTTCTTCATGTTCAATTGTAAAGCGCTGCGTATGACTGGTAGCGCTATAGAAATGATTTATAGTAGTAGTAGATCTTATCAGCCTGCTCAAAAACGGAAGTCTGCCAAAAATATCAAAGACTGGCTCATTTTCTATCACAAGTATAAGAAGTGGACAGTTGATCAATGGGGAGTGAATTATGTTTTCAGATGGAAGCATTTTCTCTCAGTTCTACAGCTTCTGTAGACACACGAGAAGCCCTTCAAATCAGAGACATAATGTGAAGTATGTTATACCCAAAGTGAAACAAGCACCAAAGGTTATGATTTCGGTGCAGTACAAGGATCTGGTCGAGGATTATGCTAAAAAAATACATCAACAGAACTGTTATTTGAATGTTTTGGAGGAGAGACTGTCAAACTTTATACAAATTCACAACAGGATGGTGCACCTTGCCATGGAACAAAGCTGTTAAGGCATGCTGGATCATGAACAGTTTCTACTGTTAGAATCTTGGCCAGGCAACAGCCCAGATTTAAAATTATTGAAAATTTGTGGACATGAAGCAGAAAGAGGCCATTCATAATCCAACATCTGAAGAGACCTTATACATGGATCAAAGCTGTGTGGACTCAGGAGGTAAGAACAAAGGTCATCACTGTAAATACTTATAACTAGGAGAAAAAGATCTGCAGACAAATGACTTTAGATGTTAAATACAACACAGAATTTGTAGCTTTAGAATCTGATTTGTTTCATGTGTATGTTATTACATATTAGTCATAAATAATGAAAAAGGTGGAGGTCGCAAACTTTTGGCCATGACTGCATATCCCATAAACAAGCCTTGGAACAGATGTAAAATTCAAACTGTCCAATAATCTCACCTTACACCAATGGTGAACATGTCAATGATATTCTTTCCCTGGAGACACCCAACCAGCATGATAATACCTGTTAATACAAAAACAGCAGCAGTATTATACTCAGCCTTACCTTATAATGAAGCAAATGTATGATTCATAATCACTTATGGAGCCAGCTGATTCACAACTTGTCAAAAAAAAAACCCAACTATATATATAATATATATATATATATATATATATATATATATAATTTTTTTTAACAATGAATGAATGTTAAGCAGGAGACAACTAATTATGTAATTAAAGAACTTACACTTCCTGACAGAAAGGTTGAGAAAGCCTTGCTGGGTAAAAGAAAGAACTTGAGTCTCCTGTACTATATCATTGTCAGGCTACAGGGTCTGCTTTGAATAATTTGTCTTTTCAATGAAATGTTCCTGTATCATAAGTTCCCAGAGTACATTCCACTGCCTAACAGCTGTAAACATTGAAGGAATAATCTAAGAAGTGGGAAGGAAAATTATAAAGGCCTTATGATATTCATGTATGACAACATTGATGATAGAATAGTGACAGCTTGTATCACCATACAGATTTTTAAGAAGTCATACAAAACCAAATTATAAATAAATAGCAAATGAAAAGTTAGATGAATATGTCTTACCATTATGCCAAAGGAATATAGAGATAGCTGTTTCCCCAAGATGTCCATGCTCTTCTGTAAAGGGGTCTTTGGAGCCTTAATAAAAAAAAAAAAAGAAGTCAAAAGAAAGGTACTCACAAGACACTCAGCCACTACTCTGCAGTGCCCTAGCCGACATTATGTTCAACAAACCTACTGTCCCTTTGCCTGCAGTAAGAGGTTTCAGAGAACTATGTCTTTACAAACGATTTTCAAAAATTACATAGGGCAGGTAAAAATTTTGGCTTGCGTTCCAATTTAAGACTACGAACTAGGCTCTTAGAACCTCCCTGTGCTTCTGTCTACTCAACAGTGGGTAATACTGATGCTTATTCTACAATTACCTTGTGAATATGGCATGAATGTTAAAGGCTTAAAAGCTGCAAACCCATTTACATAGAAATAAAAAACCTGTATTTATGTTTTCTAAATGTCTGTTACAATGGTGGAACATGGGGCCACTGCTATTCCCTAACAGCCCACAAGGGCCAAAAACAGTTTCAGTTTTGAGGTGATCCCCAATCAATATGCGAGAGAGAGAGGCAGAATACATGCAAACCCATTTAGAGACGTCCATCTCACGAATGCTGTTAACGATATACTGAAAACCTCAAGAACCGGAGGCCAATGCCATTGAGCTAGGCTATTTCAGTAAAGTCAGGTCTTAATGATGTCATATTAATAAGGAAGAGTCAAAGAAGCAAAACAAGTCTGCTCCTGTACTTGAATAAAAAAAATAATAAGGATTAAAAAGAAAGCAAAGAAAAGAAAGCCATGGTGCTAAGCAGACCAGAGTTCATGAACCCAGAATTCTGTGTCACATAAAGGTCAGTCTGGGTTCAAAATAAAGTTGCTTATGTTTATGTATATTTATGTATATTCTATTTTAATGAAAGTGGATCACAATATAAAAACATATAAAACACACATACTTATTAAAACACATCAAAGTTGCAGCCCACTCACTACAGACATCCTCAAATACCATCACATATGACATCCCGAGCAAAAACTGCAACCTAAGTCCAGTTTAGCTATAAACAGAACCCCTCCAATACAGATCTTCCTCATAATCCAAATGCTTTTGAAAACAAATAACTTCAATTATTTTTCAGATGCAACAGTATCTGACATCAATCTTAAATGAGAGAGAAGGCAGTTTCTTACAAAAGGACAACAACAGAGTGCTAACATAAACACATAATTGTTGCCATACTGGGACAGACCGAAGGTCCATCAAGCCCAGCATCCTGTTCCCAACAGTGGCCAATCCAGGTCACAAGTACCTGGCAAGATCCCAAAACAGTACAATACATTTTATGCTGTTTATCCTAAAAATAAAGAAGTGGATTTCTCCAAGTCCATCTTAATAATGGCTTATGGACTTTCCTTTCGGAAGTTATTCAAACCAGTTTTAAACCCCGCTAAGCTAACTGCTTTTACCAAATTCTCTGGCAATGAATTCCAGAGTTTAATTACATGCTGAGAAAGAAATAATTTTCTCAGATTTGTTTTAAAATTACTACTGTGTAGCTTCATTGCGTGCCCCCTAGTCCTAGTATTTTTGGAAAGCATAAAATGTGATTCACGTCTACCCGTTCTACTCCACTCAGTGTTTTATATACCTCTATCATATCTTCCCTCTGCCACCTTTTCTCCAAGCTGAAGAGCCATAGCAGCTTTACTCTTTCTTTCCTCATAGGGAAGTTGTCCCATCCCCTTTATCGTTTTCTTCACCCTTCTCTGTACCTTTTCTAATTCTACTATATTTTTTGAGATGCGGTGACCAGAACTGAACACAGTATTAGAGGTGAAGTCGTACCATGGAGCAATAAAAGACATTATAACATCCTCATTTTTGTTTTCCATTCCTTTCCTAGTAATTCCTAACATTCTATTTGCTTTCCTAGCTGCCGCCGCACACTGAGCAGAGGGCTTCAACATATCATCAACGATAACACATGATCCTCTTTCCCACATGCATCACTTTGCACTTCATCACATTAAACCTCATCTGCAATTTGGATACCCAGTCTCGTAAGGTCCTCTTGTAATTTTTCACAATCCTCTAACAACTTTGACTGTGTCGTCAGTAAATTTAATTACCTCACTAGTTATTTACATCTCTAGATCATTTAAATATGTTAAAAAGCAACAGTCCCAGCACAGACCACTGGGGAACCCAACTATCTACCCTTCTCCATTGAGATTACCGACCATTTAACCCTACTCTCTGTTTTATATCTTTTAAACAGTTTTTAATCCAATAGAACACTACCTCCTATCATATGACTCTCCAGTTTCCTTGGAGTCTTTCATGAGGTTCTCTGTCAAATGCCTTTTGAAAATCCAGATACACAATATCGACCGGCTCAACTTTATCCACATGTTTGTTCACCCCTTCAAAGAAATGTAGTAGATTGCTGAGGCAAGATTTCTTTTACCATGTTGGCTTGTCTCATTAATCTATGATTTTGAATATACTCTGTAATTTTGTTTTTTATAATGGCCTCTACCATTTTGCCCGGCATTGATGACAGGCTCACTGGTCTATAATTTCCAAGATTACCTCTGGAACCTTTTTTAAAAAATCGGTATTACATTGGCCACCCTCCAATCCGGTACCATGCTTGGTTTTAAAGATAAATTACTATACTAACAATATTTCTGCAAGTTCTCAAAATGAATTTTTTTGTAAAGTAAGAATTGACAGCTACAAAGCTCCTTCTGACCTTAAAACACTACCCAGTTGGATAGTATAAAAATAATTTTTTTTAAATATCCCCAGTTTATAGATCTTAAGAACACATGACAAACAGAATGCTGAATCCTCTTTCAAATCTTTATGAATTAAGAGCAAGGGTTTAAGAATAACTCTCAATTCCACTGGTAAACAATGCAATTGCATAAGAAACAGTGTTAACAGACTGAAAGCAGGAAGCACCATTTTGGACTACCTGTAGAGACTTCAGAGCTGATAATGAAATCCCATGATAAGAGTTACAATAGTCCAAACTACTCAAAACCATAGCCTGTACCACAGTTCTAAAATCTTCTGCTGTAATCAAAGGTTTTATTTAGCTCACCACCATTTGAATATATTGCTTGAAGGAAAGCTTAACAAAAACTCTGAACCTGCTGAGCAATAACATTACTTTGAGATATCCTGCATTTCAGCTCCAGATACATTTATACATTGTTATCCTTCAACCACAATGCAACAATAGAAAAAAACAGTCAACTGTCCTACTGCAATATCAAAAGGTACATCAAATGATAAAATGAATTAGATATCATCTGCATAAACCCTATATCATTCAAGACAATTTCCAACACAGGGGTATCAAATCTACATTAAATGACGTGGCAGATCTTTTAAGGATAAATCCGCTATTCCTTCTATACTTCTGGTGACTTTGGCATTAGATCCTGATCTTGACGGGCTGTTGAGACTTTTTTCATTATAGGGAATTCCTTTTTTCTTTCAAAAAACGTTTAGGTGTTTTACTACTACTACTACTATTTAGCATTTCTATAGCGCTGCAAGGCGTACACAGCGCTGCACAAACATAGAAGAAAGACAGTCCCTGCTCAAAGAGCTTACAATCTAATAGACAAAAAAAAAAAAGTAAGCAAATCAAATCAATTAATGTGTACAGGAAGGAGAAGAGGAGGGTAGGTGGAGGCGAGTGATTACGAGTCAAAAGCAATGTTAAATAGAGAGGCTTTCAGTCTAGATTTAAAGGTGGCCAAGGATGGGGCAAGACGTAGGGGCTCAGGAAGTTTATTCCAGGCGTAGGGTGCAGCGAGAAAGAAGGCGCAAAGTCTGGAGTTGGCAGTAGTGGAGAAGGGAACAGATAAGAAGGATTTATCCATGGAGCGGAGTGCACGGGAAGGGTGTGTAGGAAGGACGAGTGTGGAGAGAT
The DNA here is from genome assembly GCF_901765095.1 of Microcaecilia unicolor. Lineage (NCBI taxonomy): Eukaryota > Metazoa > Chordata > Amphibia > Gymnophiona > Siphonopidae > Microcaecilia > Microcaecilia unicolor. The sequence continues at coordinate 268,169,519 of NC_044031.1, read as the reverse complement.
ACTGGGAGCAGCAGAGTGAGTACATTTATAGGTTAGTAGAAGAAGTTTGAACAGGATGCGAAAACGGATAGGCAGCCAGTGAAGTGACTTGAGGGAGGGGTAGTATGAGTAAAGCGACCCTGGCGGAAGACGAGACGCAGCAGAGTTTTGAACTGATTGGAGAGGAGAGAGGTGACTAAGTGGGAGGCCAGCAAGAAGCAGATTGCAGTAGTCTAAACGAGAGGTGACAAGGGTGTGGATGAGGGTTTTGGTAGAGTGCTCAGAAAGAAAGGGGCGGATTTTACAGATGTTGTAAAGAAAGAAACGAATGTCTTGGTGGTCTGCTGGATGAGAGCAGAAGAAGGAGAGAGAACAGTCAAAGATAACCCCAAGGTTTCGAGCTGAGGAGACAGGGAGAATGAGAGAGCCATCAACAGAAATGAAAACGGGGGAGTGGGAGGTGGGTTTGGGGGGAAAAATGAGAAGCTCGGTTTTGGTCATGTTTAATTTCAGGTGGCGTTGAGACATCCAGACAGCAATGTCAGACAAGCATGCTGAAACTTGGTTTGGATGCAAGGTGAGATATCAGGGGTAGAAAGGTAGATTTGGGAGTCATCAGCATAGAGATGGTAGGAAAAGCCATGGGATGAGATTAATGAACCAAGTGAAGAAGTGTAGATAGAAAAGAGAGAGGGACCAAGAACAGAACCCTGAGGTACACCGACAGGCAGAGGAATAGAAGTAGAAGAGGATCCACCAGAGTGAACACTGAAGGTGCGGAGGGAGAGGTAGGAAGAGAACCAGGAAAAGACAGAGCCCTGGAATCCAAGTGAGGACAGGGTATCGAGGAGTATGTGTGATCAACAGTGTCAAAAGCAGCGGAAAGATCAAGAAGAATGAGGATGGAATAGAGACCTCTGGATTTAGCCAGTAATAGGTCATTGGAGACTTTAGTAAGCGCAGTTTCGGTTGAGTGGAGAGGGCGAAAACCAGATTGTAGTGGGTCAAGCAAGAATAGCATGAGGAGAAAATCAAGACAGCGGTGGTGAACAGCACGCTCAAGTAATTTGGAGAGAAAAGGAGGAGGGAGATGGGTCGGTAATTAGAGGGACAAGTAGGGTCGAATGAAGGCTTCTTAAGGAGAGGTGTGACCACAGCATGTTTAAAGGCAGTAGGGACAATTGCAGTGGAAAGTGAGAGGTTGAGAATGTGAAAATAAAAGGAATAAGAGCAGGTGAGATGGCATTAACAAGGTGGGTGGGAATGGGATCAGAGGAACAGGTGGTACATTTTGAGGAGAAAGGAGAAGTGTAGTTTCCTCTATAGTAACATCAGGAAAGGAGGAAAAGGAATGAGGGGAAGGAGAGAGAGGGGAACGGACTAGTGGAGGGAGAGGTGGGGAGGTAGAGAATTCAAGGTTTATCTTTTGAACCTTGTCGTGAAAGAATTCAGCAAGGGTCTGAGGAGATAATGAAGGGGAAGTTGGGGAGGGGGCACCTTCAGGAGAGGTTCAATGTGGTGAAGAGGTCGAGGGTTAGAGCCAAGAGAGTTGGTCAGTTGGATATAATAATCCTGTTTGGCGCGTAAAAGAGCAGATAGGAAGGAGGTCAGCATGAACTTAAAGTGTAAGAAATCAGCAAGGGCCCGAGATTTCCGCCAGGGCGTTCGGCGATGCGGGTACAGTAACGTAGGTAACGGATATTAGAAGTCAGCCAAGGTTGGGGTTTTATACGCCTTATAGGGCGGGTTATCAAAGTGCAAGAGTGTCTAAGGCAGCGGATAGAGTATTGTTTAAGAAGAAACAGCCTCGTTGACAGACGTGGATGGTGCCACAGTAGAGAGGAGGTCTGAAACATGGGAGGACAGAGATGAAGGGTCAATATCGTGAAGATTCCTAGATAAATTAGATAAGATAGGACGGGACTGGGAGGAGGAGATTTAAGTGTGAAAGTTATAGATAGTGATCAGAGAGGGGAAGATCAGAGGCAAGGAAACTAGA